>NC_056743.1:1267300073-1267530073 GCF_019279795.1 Protopterus annectens
TTAAGAATGACAAAACTACACACCCACACTTTGTTTGCTAAATGTTTACTCATAACATTTCCATTTTATAACATTGGATAGGTAACAGACAGTAGGCATTCATTCAGATTACATCATAAATGTAAAACAGTTACTTTTCAGATGTAAGCAGCAATGCCTTTTTACAAGGCTAGAAATCTGACTTTGTAAACTGACTGCAAACATTCCCTTTGTGATAATAATGTGGAAGAACAGGGTATTTATACAGTCAGTGAATTGAGATCTTCAAACTACTGTGATAATAACCTAGGTCAGAATGGAAGATAACTTCCAAAATGTAAGTTTATACTCCAGCTGAACATAATATAGCTATTTTGCAAAGTTTCACTCTACTTTTCTCTCTCTCTCTCTTGTATATTACAACTTCTAAATCACTGGAGGCACAAACTTACTTTGGATTGTGATTTTGGCCTGTAATGAAGTTATGCTACAGTGCTTCCTGAGGATACAAAAAACACTGAAGTTATGAACTAGTATCAGTTGTTTGCATCTCTTAGAATTGTATTCCTACATGTACAATGAGCTGTTTGTTTCAGAACACAGAACAGAACAGAAGCATGCTTAATACATGAGATATTATTAATACTTCAACATTGCTTTAAGCTTAAAATGGGCGAGGTGTCACTAGGTCAAATTCCTTTAAGTGAAGACTCCCCAATTGCTCTTTTCCACAGAAAATCACTTCAAGTGCAGTTTCAAGGTGTGAGCTAATAACGATCATTTAGGAGCTTTTTCCCTTCTTCGTATTTGTGTGACTGTGGAATTGCAGTGCAAGGGGTAACTTGCCCCCTGCTAAAATTATATATATATATATATATATATATATATATATATATATATATTATTTTTTTTCATCCAGACATTTGATTGTAATCTTGTCTAGAGGTAACCCCTGAGTTATAGTGGAAGCTATTTTAATCTGTACAAAGAACTAAGAAACAGATAACAGAAACGTGTCATTATTAGAAGTTAATGCCAGGATACGTAGGGGACAATGATGCAACGTTTACAAACGTATTCTAGTATATAACTGTATTATAAAGTCAAATACATAAAAATTGTCACTGATTAAGAGTCATAAAACTGTTGAACAGCTAAATGCTGGTAACAGTTTGCAAATCTTTTTTCCTCATAGACTTATACAAAGTAGTTTTAAAAGAACACTAATCCAGTAAGCATTTTTATTATAACTTCATTGTACTTCTTAAAAGCTTGCCAGTAGTCAACCACAGGCCTTGCACCTCCTTTCAAAGCTCGTGGGCTGCATTAAACTCTTAAAGTATACTCAGTTTTGTGGTTCCTTACTTCTTTAGCTAGCTATTGCCATTATATTTAAGTTAAATGCAATGATAGAAGACACCCTGTTATATTACCCCAAAACCACTACCTCTTTCAGATAAGGTACAGCAATTCAATTATAATCTGATGAAAGTACATTCACTCACTCTGAATAAGCCAGATAGACTCAGATCAACAAATGTTCTAAAAGAGGGAGTAAGTGTCCTCCAGCTCCACCCAGGAAATTATATTCCCTATGCACACTTCAACAATAAACTACAATTGCTCAAGTAAACTTGACTAGATGTTTAAATGATAAATACTGCAGTAATCATAACTCTATTGGTTATGTCCTTCATAGGTTATAACAATCTGCCAGCTTCCAAAGATTAAGAACACCTTCCATGTGACCAGACCATTGACAACTTGAGCAAAGCTAGAGAAAATCAACAGTCTGGAAGCCAAGCACTTCAGAAATTTCATGCTAATCAAAAGAGGGAAGCTAGAGCCCTGAAAAAGATCAATACTTTATAAATAATCAATGTCCTCATCCTGACAGACAAAATAATACAAAATATAATTGGGATGGAGGAAGGGAGTAGTTACTGGAGCAGCAGTTATTCTAACATCTACTTTTATTGTAAGTTTACTTATGCAACTGTACTATATTCATAATTTGATCACTGCTGTAGTAGCCTAAGCTATATTGGTAGAAATACATAGCTTTTAAGGTTTGGGAGAAGGAAGGATTAAGATCCAGGAGCCTGCTCTAGGCATAGTTTCTAATACTTTATAAAAGTATGTACAGATGACCAAGTTGCTGCCTCTAGAATAATTCTAGAGTCCACCCCTTTCCAAAAACCCACTGATGAAGCCAAGGTCTTATAGAATGTGTCTTATTCTGCCTGTATTTGACATGTTATGGTTGGAATAAAAAATAGATATCAAGGGAGAGCAATTTGGAAATAGTCTGCTTTGTCAAAGATTGTCATTGTGTTCCTACCTTCATAAGAAATGAATAACTGATCAGAATTTCTAAAGGTTTTAGTCTTGTCAGGATACTATCTGAATTGCATGTGGGCATCCAGAGTATGAAGAATCGTCTCCCTCATTTTTAGGTTATGGAAAGAAGACAGTGAGATGGAATGCTTGGCTTAAAGTAAACTCAGATACCACTTTAGGCATAATCTTCAGAATCTTTGAAATGGCATATAAGAACATTCTCATCTAAGGAAATGAGAATTCATCTGTTTTCCAGGCCTGCTTGCAAGGAGTCCTGGAGCAGTATTTGTTAGTTGTGTGCTATGAATGGAGGTGAACATATATATCTGAGATATTCCCGACAGTTGGATCAAATCCTGGTAGACCCCCTATAATATAATTTTCATTTTTGATGATCTGTCCTCATCCTGCTCAGCTAGTTTGCCATGTTTTGCTCTGCCAGAATGTAAGACACCTGAAAAGTGAGACTGTGCTGAAGAGCTATATCCCAGGCTACCATGGCTTAGATCTGGAACTGCTCATTTGTTTATGTACAACATCACTGTATAATAGTGGATCCAGCACAATGCGACCTTAGTGCTTACTGCTAGCTGAATGGCCCAGCACAGCCATACAACATTAATTACAAAAAAAAAAACTGAATCAGCTGGGCTGTTTAAATCTTAGGAACAATTATTTCCTGCATGGGCTCTATAAAAAATGTCAGAAACAATTTTCAGCTTGGCATACTCTGCATGCAGTCTCTTTTCATTGGTTCTTCATGCACTGTCTTTCATTGATAATGAGGAAATGAACCTAGACCAAGGATGCAGAGTAAATCAGAGACATCCGGGAACTGGTGCAAGTGCTTAAAAGCACTTACTGCATTAAAAGAACGGCAGTAGGATTGAGTACTTCAAATGGAAAATATTTGCAACAGCCATACAGGCCTAATACGTGTGTGGATGTACAAGCAAGAATGTATGTAAAAATGTCCCAGTTATGGAGCACTGTCTAGTTAAGTGACTTGCACAGTTGCACAGACCTAGCTGTGGGAGACAAGAGACTCAGTCCTCCACACCAAATGCCAGACCTCCATTAACTTTCTTTTTCTTTTGGTAAAGCACTGAGGATTACAGCCTGCCAATGTCAGTAATTAGTGTTCAATAGTCTCTGTGGTTTGTAAAATAAATGTTCATGCAAAAGTAGTTGTTCTGTTAATTGTTAAAGTGATTTAGTGTAGATTGCTCTTATTTGTCTCCACTTTTGCAGAACATCTCTGATTTTGCCTCATTTATGCCCTGTCCTTGACATGCTTGTCACTTAACCAGATGGTGCTTTGGGGCAACTGAAGATTTGGGGTAGGCTCCTCAACAGTCCCCTGAACTGCAAACATAGTAACTACCTATGGACTAGAGTAGTTATAGTGTAAAAGATGGAAATTGATTGCAGTAAACAGGGACATAATCATGTAAGTCATGTTCCTCAGATGTGATCTTTGGTTTCCTTGTTCTGTTGAATGTTGACAGTGTGTTTATTATTTAGCTATGAATAAACTGGACAGCGTGAAGTCTGATTTTAATATTAATATTTTAACTATGAATACATTTTAATTTAACTTGTTTTTTGCAGGCACACAGGTGTGAAATGCACTGAGTTTGGGTCACAACAGTTTGTTTAGCACTTAGTGCAGATGAATAAGGTTTTGAGCTGTTAAAGAGCTGCTTTCTGTAGTACATGGTTTGATTTCCTCAGCCTTCATGTGTCTTCCCTGTGACTCTGCCACTTTTCTTCACCATACAGTACTCCTGCTACTCCTGAAAAGGAATGATTGTGCCCAGTCAGTTGTCCCAGGCAATTCCTGCATCCTTGATATAGCACTAATTAGTGCTTCACTATATGTTATCTGATTATGAATAACAGCATGTTTCTTGCAGTTTAATGGGTTGCCAGATGCATTTTCACTAAATGTGAGTTTCAAGGAAGGAGAAATGTACTATTTTTCATGCTAAGTGCTGTTTCAAAGTTTTGTTTAGAAAATGCCTCTCAATGTTTTTTCTGTAAAATTTGAAATACATTTTAAACAAAATCCAAATATCTGTGATAACTGTAAAGAGTAAAGAATAAAGTAGTATGTATACTGACTGTTTTGAATAGTGTTTATGATAATTCATAGGTTCATAGGTTCATAAGTGTGTACTAGGCTAATGGCCCTGGAGCCTTTACAAGCCTAGCCCATAGGATTACACTGATATCGTGCCACCTGACCTTAGTTCCCAGTGCCTCTGTCGAGCTGAGTCACTGGAGTGATCCTCAGGATGAAGTTTCTATTTCCCATCCACTCATCAAGATTTCTCTTGAAGAGGGCCACTGAGGGCTTCTCTGCTTGACATGTATGGAAAGTCTATTCCAGAGCATGGGCAGTCTCTGGGTTATGAACCTGTCCCTCCAGCATGTTCTGTTGATTGTGGTAATGAGATTGAGGTCTCTGGAGTGTGTGGTGTGGAGGAATTGGGATTTCTTTATATCTAGCATTTCTAACAGAGCTGGGTCAAACATGGCTTTGTAAGTCAAGCAGAGATCGCCTCTAAGTAGGTGATATGAGACAGAGAATAGTTGGAGTTTTTTGAGTCTGTCCATATAGGACAAGTAAAGCCTATAATCCCCTTTGTGAGGTACTTTTGTGGCCTCTTCAGTTGTTGCAGGTGTCTAGTGACATACATGCCAAATGGGGCATTGTACTCAATTGGCCTAATGAGGGAGGAGTACAGGGAAAGGAAAAAAACATCCCACAGGAATCCTCAATATCACAGTGTCACCAATAAGTGCATGAAACCTCTTCTGTAGTAAAAAACAGACTTTATTGCAAGTAAAAGCAGAAACACTGTGTTTAGCGCTTTCACCCACTAGACAGTATGCTTCTTCAGAACACAAAATATGAAATTACTACTGCTTAAATTCAAAAAATGGTGCCAAAAGATCATGTCATTTAAAGCCGTATACACTTATTTTCATTTCATTATACTTGAAATTTATACTGATGTAAGTAGACATTGAGATCTACATAAAAATACTGATTCCTACAAAACATATCTACTAAAAACTTGATTAATACATTCATAAATAATCAACTAAATACAAATACATGTCTACTTTACGTACTAAAATAGCTTGAAATGCTAAAATGTATATATGAACCTACCAGTGTTCTAATACATAATTGATCGTGTATCAAATGTGGTCTATCATAAATGCTTCTATGAGTGTAAATAATACAATGTCTCAGTATGTTTAATTTGTTTGTCATCAACTGTTCTAAATCATAAATGTAATCATAAAAATCATCTGATCAATACCCCTCAGTACAAGTCTATTGCATCTCCAAAATGGGTTTACATGTGATATAACCATTAAGTCCTGGTGAATTAACTGCATCTAAATATAATTGCCACCAGATTTCTTTATACCCCAACAGGGTTTTGTGATCTCCCCCTCTAGGGTCCATATGATTATTTATTTATGAATGTATTAATCAAGTTTTAGTAGATATGTTTTGTAGGAATCAATATTTTTTATGTAGATCTCAATGTCTACTTACATCAGTATAAATTTAAAGTATAATGAAATGAAAATAAGTGTATACGGCTTTAAATGACATGTTGATTTTTTTGGCGCCATTTTTTGAATTTAAGTAGTAGTAATTTCATCTAGTATGTTCTGAAGAAGCCCACAGTCTAGTGGGTGAAAGCGCTAATCACAGTATTTTTGCTTTTACTTGCAATAAAGTCCGTTTTTACTACAGAAGAGGTTTCATGCACTTATTGGTGACACCGTGATATTGAGGATTCCTGTGGGACTTTTTTTTTCCTATTCTGTTGTTGTTTACCATGGATGTCATCAGTGACAAGGTACCTCTTAACAGTGAAGCAGAGCATGAAGAACTTACTAAATTACGAGTTGAACTTACTTCTCTAAAGGCGGAGGTCAGTCGGATCTTAGAACTGGTTTTGGATTTTACACGGGCGAGTGTAAAATCAGATAGGTCCACAATACCCATTGACAACGAATATGAACTTCCCAAAGCCGCACATTCCAACAGTGGCAATACAAATGATTTTGGTACATCAAAGAACAATGGTGTTATCAGTCTAATATGTTTCACAAAGGTGAAGCCAACGAACGTTTTGATATACCTAATGGGCAAGGAATGGGGGCTAGGAGAACCCCAATTGATATGGAGAACGGTTTAGATGTTACCGAACAGCTGAACAGCAGTAAAGCCAACATTTCAGACTTCACCTTTGATTTTTCTTTGTACTATGTAGAAGATGAAGCAATTCGCACAGGCGCCAAACCGAAGAGGGTTCTACCACAAAAAACGTATTCTACCACAGTGGGCAAAATATTTACACAACAAAAAGGTACTGTTTCTTCACATGCTTTATCTAATGTTCATTCAGATGGACTTGGTAAAGGAACCAAGGACGCATTTTTAAACAAGTTCTTAACCACCAACTGTAATTTTGACAATGTTCCAAAAAGCCAAGAAGGCTGTTTATCCTCTAATCAGGATAATTTAGGAACTTTAAAAGATATGATTTATTTGTTGGGAAAGAAATTGAATGGAATTAATGGATTGAAAGCTGATAATGCTTATTTGCACAAATGTTTGACTTTAAAAATTGTTCCCATGGGTTTGAGATTTTTTAAAGTACCCATGGGGATAGACATGACTGATACCAGTATTATCAAGTTCAATCAATTTTTTAATGAATGTGGTTTTAATTTTATGAAGCTAATAATAAAATACAATGATGAGAAACTTTGTAAACTGGTACAAGAAATGGAAACTTTAAATAACAGGATAATTAATGATTTGTTATTTTCTGAGTGGGAGAGATTATATACAAAACAATTCACAGTTGCGGAAAAAAAGATAAAAAGTATTAGTGAAAGGAAGCACAAGAAGATTTTAAGGGATATTGAGCAATATAAAAATGGACGGGCATACAAATGGGATTGTGAGAAAGGTAGTGAGATGATAAATGACAATTTTCATAGTGGACAATACACCAGAATAAAATCACAGGGTAACACACACTATCAGTACACTGAACAAAAACTCCAAACTTGTAAAATTCGTGTTCAAGTAAATCCAAAAACCAAAAAGCAACCAAATCAATTTTAGCACTTTCATTCACTTATTTATTAATTACGTGAACTTCCTCAGAAAAACAGTTCCACTCAATCAATCTTCCTTTTATACCAAAATGACAGGAAATTACATCAAACACACATCAAATTTGTATACATAAAATACCTATTGTAAAATATAAACTATTGAATTATTATAGATAAAATAAACTATACATAACTATTTATTCAGTAAAAAACATTTCAAATTTATAGATTCGTTGAGTCCTGGATATCCATCAGCCCCTAAAAATAACTGCCATAACATTTCTTTACATTCCAATTCTTTAGCCCATATAGTATAGTTATATATCTACACTGCTTGCAATTTTTACAGGCATAAGTTCCTTTTTTTGTACTTACTACTCTACTTGTCATGTTGGTTTTCCTGTTGTCAGACTCTACCATAGATTTTATATTTAACATCTTCTTGTAAGTAAATTGTGGTCTTATACCTATTTTAGCTATCAGTTCAATTTACTTACAAGAAGATGTTAAATATAAAATCTATGGTAGAGTCTGACAACAGGAAAACCAACATGACAAGTAGAGTAGTAAGTACAAAAAAAGGAACTTATGCCTGTAAAAATTGCAAGCAGTGTAGATATATTAGTAACAGTTCGTTTGTTACTTTAAAACATAATAACTATACTATATGGGCTAAAGATTATTATAATTGTAATACAGAATACATTGTCTACATAGCCTGTTGTGCATCATGTGACCATTATTATGTTGGAAAAACTATTAGGACACTAAAACGTAGAATTTACGAACACAATTTGGCCATTAAAAATAAAGATAAAAATAATTCTTTGGCCAAGCATGCTCTCATTTGCAATAATTTTAAGAAATTTGAGTTTTCTGTAATTGAGAAGGTTAATGAAGTTGTTTTTGGGGGTGATTTAAATAATGTATTGGAATGTAAAGAAATGTTATGGCAGTTATTTTTAGGGGCTGATGGATATCCAGGACTCAACGAATCTATAAATTTGAAATGTTTTTTACTGAACAAATAGTTATGTATAGTTTATTTTATCTATAATAATTCAATAGTTTATATTTTACAATAGGTATTTTATGTATACAAATTTGATGTGTGTTTGATGTCATTTCCTGTTATTTTGGTATAAAAGGAAGATTGATTGAGTGGAACTGTTTTTCTGAGGAAGTTCATGTAATTAATAAATAAGTGAATGAAAGAGCTAAAATTGATTTGGTTGCTTTTTGGTTTTTGGATTTACTTGAACACAAATTTTACACTATCAGTACAGTGATTCACATTTTCACGAGACAGGGGATTGGCAGGTGAGACCATATGGAAGCAGGAAACAGACCAACAAAACCCAGCAAAATTACCACAAAAAAAACAAGCAGAAAAATTGGGGGAAGGGCAAACAGTGGTACTAAATAGTAAAGTAGATAAGAATGAATGTAGTTACATTATTGAAGTTGATGGTAACATCCACAGCTACAACAATTTTAACATTTATAACTATTCTAGTGCACAGATACATTTGTCACATTTTAACCTGTTAGCCAAGGGAATGAAATATATACCAAACCCCTTATTTGACTTGGTTGACTGTTTGTGCGAGATTAAAAAATTTGTTAGAAAAATAAATCTCGCTATTATGTTTAAGAATAACCATAAGGTTTCTAAAAGTGCTATTACAGATTTGAATATAAAGAAAAAAAGCACTTTCATACCCCCTAGCCACCCACATGTAGATATTTATGAGAAAATAGTGATGCGAGAGATATACCAATTATATTATAAAGCGAAAAAAAAACAAACCAGAAAGTAACTTAACTAAAGATGAAATTCAAACTCTGAGGGCCCTACAAAAGGACAATAGTATCAGAGTAATGAAGCCAGACAAAGGGGCAGGGGTGGTCATTTATGATAATATTGAATACACCAAAAAAGTATGACATTTTATATCGGTCGGGAAATTATGAATCTATATCAATCAATGAGATTAATATAGCATATCAGCGAATAGATTCATACATTGAAGAATTTTTTATTGATGGTAGAATTACAGATGAGATACATAACTGTCTGATAATTAAATTTCCCAGACTAGCGACGTTAGTCGGCATACCTAAAGTTCACAAGAACACTTTGGACCCCCCTTTCCGACCAACTGTGTTAGGCAGCAAATCTAAAACCTACCCAATAGGTAAATTAATTGATATTTGGCTAAAACCTATATATAACAATATAGTGCATATGGTAAAAGATTCATGGGAATTTTTAAGTAATTATCCAATGAAAATATGGAAAGAAGGACTTATATTCATAACTATAGATGTTATAGATTTATATTACACAAGAGAACCGAGTCTCTTAGAACGGCTTTTGATAACAGAGACTCTCACTTTATTTTAGATGCTTCCACTTCTTCAGACAATACAGTTGGTATGTTTCCTTGTGGCACTTGTGTCACTTGTCCATACATTTTCAAGGGCAGTGCTTATGTCTTTAAACACAATAATTTCAGAATCCAGTTTCATAGTCATTTAGATTGCAAATCTATGAATGTTATTTATGCAGCAGTGTGCAATTCTTGTCCTGCATTCTATATTGGCAAAACCTCTAGAATGTTTTCTGCTAGAATAAAAGAACATTTGGCAGCAATTAGAAGGCATGATTCTAAAAATGCCCTTGCTAAGCATAGTTTATTATGTGATAATTTTGCAAGTTACACTTTTCTTATATTACAGAAGATAGATTCCTTCTTTGGTGACATCAATACACTACTTGAAGTAAAAGAATTAAGTTGGCAGCTTAGATTCAATTCAGATGCTCCGCCTGGTTTGAATGAAAGCCTAAATATTAAATGTGTTCTCAGGTGGCAACGCTAAAGTTTCCCCTCTTACCCAAACACTGTCTTACTATTGAGAGACTGCTTTTTATAATGTTTTTCAAAAAAGGTCCTTCAAAATATGTTCTTAGATGATATGTAATCTTTTAGTTATTTAACTTTTATGTTTAAGCATATATTAACATTTGCTTTTGCTTCAGTAGTTGTACTGCTACAGCTCTTGTTTATGTAAACACTGCTCACCCTTGGAATTTAGTATAATTTCCAGTATTTTATTGGCTCTGAGATTTACATTATTTATATACTGTCTGGTTTCAGTAGTCTACTTTTTTTTGGTAACACCCACTAGGGTATATATACTGTGGTTTTCATCTTACTGTTGTTTGATAAAGTTCTTGATACTATTAAAAGGATGAAAGCTTAGCTACTGGCTCCTTCGTCATTCTTTTATATTAAGAAGTGTTTTAATCATTTGTATTCCTGATCTTCTTATCTCTGAGGACAGTTTTTAGTGCTGTTATAGATTTATTTTCATGTATGCCCAAACAAGCTGGTTTGGACGCATTATGCAACAGTATTATGAGGCATACAAATCTAGATTGGGATAAAGTTTGTTTGATAATGGAATGTATGTCCATTGTGCTAGACAATAACTTTATTTATTATGAAGGAGAAAACTTCCGTCAGACCAGGGGAGTCGCAATGGGCGCTGCTTGCGCACCTATTTTTGAGAATTTGGTAATGTCACTATTTTATTCCCCAGTGAATATTACAAAAGCGTCAATCACTATTCTAGGTTTTTGGATGACATTTACATTCTATGGGATGACAGTATGGAGAAGTTACACAGTTTTATTAATTTCATAAATAACAGCAGTGAATTTTTGAAATTCACGCATGCATACAGAAATGTAGGCATAGCTTACTTGGATACATTTATCTATAGACATGAAGGTGAATTTAAATCACGTATCCATCGAAAGAATACTTTTTCCAATGATTATTTAGAATATGGGAGTTGTCATCTAGAGAAGGTCAAATATAATATATTTAAGGGGCAATGTATACGGGCTGCCAGGATGACCTCCCACCATACTGAAATGGTTGAAGAAATTACAGTCATAACTAGTTTGTTCCAAGACAGAGGGTATCCTATGGAGATGATGCATAATGTGGGACAGTATGTTAATCAGGAATGGGGGAATAAATACAAACCCCTATTAGGTACCGGATATGTCAATAGATTTATACAAAATGAAGGGAGATATAATTATAAATATGATGACAATGGAACTATACAACATCAGCGATCCTGTATACTTACTTAGAATTTGGAAGTAGAACAAGTAATTAACATATTAACTAAATACTGGTATTTGATGTTGGGGGATTGTAGTTGGAAAGATATAATAGGAGCAAAACCAAGATTCGTGTATAAGATGGGGCGTAATATAAAATGGTATCTGGAACGACAGCATCAATCAACACGAGGAATAGGGACTTACAAAGATAATCGGAAACATACAACCAAATGTGGGATGTGTAACCAATGCACATATATTCTAGAAACAGCCAGAATTATAATAGATAATGGATCCCACACATCAGTCAAATTTAAAAATGGCAATTGTAACACTAAAATGCTTATTTATATGCCCAAATGCACTAAATTTGTGGGATATTATATAGGAAAGACCAAGAGATGTTTTAGAAAACGTATATACGACCACATTTATAGTATTAGAAGTAAAGACACCACTAATGCTTTATACAGACACATTGAGAAGATGTGAGATACCCATGAATTTAGATTTGCCATAGTGGACATTATTCATATGGACCTTAGAGGGGGAGATCACAAAACCCTGTTGGGGTATAAAGAAATCTGGTGGCAATTATATTTAGATGCAGTTAATTCACCAGCACTTAGCGATTATATCTCATGTAAACCCATTTTGGAGATGCAATAGACTTGTACTGAGGGGTATTGATCAGATGATTTTTATGATTACATTTATGATTTAGAACAGTTGATGACAAACAAATTAAACATACTGAAAATTGTATTATTTACACTCATAGAAGCATTTATGACAGACCACATTTGATACAAGATCAATTATGTATTAGAACACTGGTAGGTTCATATATACATTTTAGCATTTCAAGCTATTTTAGTACGTAAAGTAGACATGTATTTGTATTTAGTTGATTATTTATGAATGTATTAATCAAGTTTTTAGTAGATATGTTTTGTAGGAATCAATATTTTATGTTCATAGGTTCATAGGTTCATACGAGGCTATCTGCCCTGGGGCATTTATAAGCCTAGCCCTATTGTGTTTGGCTTACGCCACCCCTTGATTTGAGTATACTGTGCCTTTTTTAAAGTTTAGTTTACTGTGCCTCTGTCTAATAGTGACACGGAAGTAATCCCCGGGACAAACCTACGATCCCCCATCCACTCATCAAGATTCTTCTTGAAGAGAGTCAGTGAGGTGCTCTGCCTAACATGAACTGGAATTCTATTCCAGAGCGAAGGGAGCCTCTGGGTTATGAATCTGTCCCTCCAACATGTTCTATTTATTTCTGTGCTGAGGTTCAAGTCCCTCGAGCGTGTGGCTCTAAGGGATTTAGATTTACTGAGGTGGAGCATGTCCATTAATTCTGGGTTGGACATAGCTTTATATGTCAGGCATAGATCGCCTTGAAGTAGGCGGTATGCAACTGAGTAGAGCTGGAGTTTTTTTAACCGAGGAGCATATGGCATCTGTTTGTATCCCTTGATCCTCCTGGTGAGGTACCTTTGGGGTCTTTCTAATTGCTGCAGGTGTCGGGTAAGGTACATCCCAAAGGGGGCATTGTATTCTATGATGGGCCTGAGGAGGGATGAATAAAGGGGCACGATTACCTCTCTTGATCTAGATGTGAATCCTTTCATGATGAGTTGGGCTATGTAGAAGGTCTTTCTAACCACTTTGGCAATGTGGTTGTCAAAGGAGAGATTGCTATCAACTTGGGTCCCCAGATCCCTAATTACTTTCTCTGTACTTAATGGGTTACCACCTATGTGGTAATTTGTGGGCAAATTGTTTTTGCCAAAGGGTATGACTATACACTTTTTGGCATTTAGCTTTAGACCATGGCTCTGGCACCAGTTATCTGTCTCTGCGAGACCTTTTTGAAGGATGTTTGTGTCAGGTGGAGAGTCGATTATGGCGCCCAGTTTGCAGTCATCTGCGAACTTGGTGAGCCATAGTCCTCCCACGTTGGCCTGTACCTCAGAAAAGTAAATACCGAACAAGAGAGGTCCCAGGATAGAACCTTGTGGGATGCCACTTGTGACCGGTTTTGAGTCTGACATGGCTCCAGCAACTCTGATTCTGTGGGTTCTCTCTTTGAGCCAGTTTGCGACCCATCTTGTGACACAGGGGTTTTTATTTAGGCTGGATAGCTTATCTATGATGCCCGAGTGGGGTACTGTGTCAAATGCCTTTGCGAGGTCCAGATAGGCTGTGTGGACTACCTTCCCTTCATCTATGGCCTTGGTGACTGTTTCGAAGAAGTCGACCAGGTTCAAAAGGCAGGATCTGCCCTTGACAAAGCCAAATTGGGTAGGACCTAGTGTCTGTAGGCCCCCAATGTCTTTGTTTATGAGTTCCATGATGATCCTCTCCATAGCCTTGCAGACTAGACTAGTCAGGCTTATGGGGCGATAGTTTCCAGGGTCCGCAGAGGCTCCACCTTTGTGGAGTGGGACCACTGTTGCTGTACGCCATTCTTTGGGCACATATCCTGTAGTGAGGCTGAGATTGTACAGCAGTTTTACTTGAGGGATTAGTTCTTTTTGGAGTTCATGTAGGACACAACCCGGGACGCCATCTGCTCCCATGGAAGCAGTGTTTTTTGCTTTGGAGAAGGCGGCCTTCACCTGAGCATCACAGATGTTTGGGAGGCTGCACTCTGCTGGGATAGATACTTGCTCTTTTGGGGGGGGGGGTGGAGAAGTTTACACTGAACCTGTCTGCCAGGATATTGGCGATGTCTGTGGGTTCAGTGTATTTTCTGTCATTTAGAATCAACTCAGAACAAGTCTGGGAGTTGCATCCCAGGTTCCTAACATAACTGAAAAAAGCCTTATGATTGTCTTTAGTGTCCTGTGCAATTTTTCTCTTGAAGCTGGCCTTGGAGGATTTTATGAGGGATCGTAATTTTTTGCTAGTACTGATCAGAGATGCCTTCCCTTTTAGGGATTTTGCTCTATCATGTAGTAGCTTCCTCCTTCTGTTGTACAGTTTATTTATGGCTGGGGTCCACCAGACTGGACGCCTGCCTTTGGATGATTGGGTCTTGATTTTGTTTGTGATAGCATGATCCATGCATTCCTGGAGATATCCATAGAATGCGTTTATATAGGATTCTGCAGTTTGGGCCGTAGTTTCCACTGGCCCTGGGGTCTTGAAGGATTCCACTTCGGTTTTGAGAAGTGTGAAGTTCGCTTTTGAGAAGTTTTTCACTGTGGTTTTCTGGGCTGGGGGTGGGGTCAGGATGTGGATATCCAGTGAAATTAATTCATGGTCTGATCTTACCAATGAGGGATATACTTCTGGTATGGAGCATAGAGTCCCCATGTTGGTAATGATCAGGTCTAGTATGTTTTCCCCTCTTGTGGGAGTGGTGACTAGTTGTTCCATAGCATTTGAGTTTATAAATTCCAGGAACTTTGGGCTAAGGTGCTGGGGCTTGAGTAATGCTCCCAGTCTATGTTTGGGTAGTTGAAGTCACCCAATATAATGGTGTTCAGAGAGATCTTCATGTTCTTCAATGTTTTCAGGAAAGCCGAGTGGGATTCCTGACTTTGAGAGGGTGGTCTGTAGGATGCTATAAACTGAAAAGCAGTCTTGCCCACTGTCAGTTGCACATGGATGGTCTCCGATACTTCGTGCAATGCCACTAACCTGGAGGTGAGGATATCCATGATAAATATGGCAACTCCCCCTCCTTTTGTGGTTCGGTCTGGGTTTTCGGGCCGAAAAGCATGATATGAGGTATAACCTGGTAGTGCTGGGGTGATCTCTGGAGCCTTGAACCAGGTTTCTGTCACTGCACAGATATCGATGTTCTCCATACTGAGGAGAGCTTCGAGTGCATGCATCTTGAGGTTAAGATTTCTGGCATTTAGCAGCATTACCCTTAGTTTCTTGTTCCTTGTGCTGTCTATGGAGGTGGGTTTGACTTTTGAGCCTTGCCTAAAAAAGGCACTATGGGGGTGGCAAGAGCTTTTGCCAATATCCGAAAGTCCAGGGGTGACAGGTGCAAGCCGTCCCTAATGAAGCAACGTGGCTTGTCAAGCATGTCATCCCAGGCTGACAGACACTGGATCCCCTTAGAATGACACCAACATTTTAGCCAATTGTTAAAATCGATCATTTTGTCTTTATACTGTGGCATCATTCTAGGTGAGGGTAAGATGCTGCTCAAGGTCAGGGTCATACCGGCCTGGGCTACATGATCAGAGAGCTCCTCTATGTCTCTTTTCATGTAGTCGAGGGAGGTAAGTCTCAGGTCATTCACGCCAGCATGTACAATGACTGAGTCATATTTGTATTTGCTTTGGAGTGACCTGAGTGCTTGCTTTATGTGGCAGATCCTAGTGCCCAACAGGCAGCTCACTGTGACCTTCTCTTTATTAAGCTTGGTGAGCAGGACGTCAGTGTGTCTGACAATAGAGTCACCTATTACAAGAGTATCAGGTGTGTTATTCAGCCTTAAGGGCTGTGACTGCTTGGCACACTGACTTTGTGTGCTATGTGTTGTACTTGTTTTGTTTTGGGGAAGCGTTTGCTTGGATGTCTGCTTTGGAGGTCTCTGTTGCTTAGGTAGATTTTTATTTAGAGCCTCCGAGTATGTTTTTGTGTTTTATGTGTTTGGTTCGCTGTTGTGGTGGGACTATGTGATACTGGAATTGTGTTGTGTGAGGTTACCTTCTCCTCCTGACTGGTTACACCAGTTTTGAGATGAGAGAGCTCAGCCTCCAGTTTGGCTATATGGTTGCATCTCTCACATATATTTGAACCTGTTTGGAGGAGGAGAGGGTTGTTCGTGTACATGAGACAGTTGTAACATTGCCTCAAAATTCCCAGATTCACCAGCTGGACTGGAGAGGAAACCATTGACTGACCTTTGGACATGCTAGAGTAATATAGGGAACTGAATTAAAATGGACCAATAGGGGACAAGGTAATCTTAGAGAGTATAAGAGTAAGTAGTGCTTATGGTTTATTAGTGCTAACTTGTAAGATTACTTATTTGGACCAGTGAGGGGCCTTAGAATGAGAATATGGTGTTTAAATTGAGAGATAGAGCAATTCTAAGGGAAAAAGTGAAGAGCAGACTTTGTGGAGCCAGAAATAGTTTAAACCCAATTAGGCGGCGCTGCCCAATGTTGCGCTATGCGCATAAAAGCGCAAAACCGCGCAAAAGAGGGTTTTAAGAGAGGGAGATCAAGGAGTTTGGAATTGACCCAAAATGGCCAATAAAACTACAGTTTCAAGGCAGTAACCACTCCCACAGGGGCAGGCAGGCTGCTCAATGTTTATCACTGCCGCTGATGAACACAGACACTTCCCTTTAGCCCAAGCAAACAATGGCCTCCAAGAAACTTACAAACAGTTCAGAACAGCAAATCTGTAACTGAACTTTTTTAAATCTCAGAAAAGTGGGAAAAAAGCAAGATTTTTTGTTTTTTTGTTTTTTTAAGGAAAGCAGAGGTTCACAAGTATCAACAAGTTAGAACAGTGCAGTAAATGACCCCACACTTGAGTGCTAGGCCAGTAGATTTCAATGTCTACTTACATCAGTATAAATTTCGAGTATAATGAAATGAAAATAAGTGTATACGGTTTTAAATGACATGTTGATCTTTTGGCGCCATTTTTTGAATTTAAGCAGTAGTAATTTCATCTATTGTGTTCTGAAGAAGCCCACAGTCTAGTGGGTGAAAGCGCTAAACACAGTGTTTCTGCTTTTACTTGCAATAAAGTCAATTTTTACTACAGAAGAGGTTCCGTGCACTTATTGGTGACACAGTGATATGGAGGAGTACAGGGAAACAATGACCTCTTTCTTCCTGGATGCAAAACCCTTAGTAATGAGATGTGTCACATAGAAGGACTTTCTGACCACAGTGGCAATGTGGTAGTCAAAAGAGAGGTTGCTGTCAACCTGTGTTCCCAGATCTCTCATAATGCCTTCTGTGTTCAGTGGAGTACCATCAATGTGGTAATTCAAGGAAACCGGGTTTTTCCCAAGGGGGATGACAACACATTTCTTGACATTGAACTTAAGGCCATGGTTCTGACACCAGTCGGTCTCAGAGAGGCCTTTCTGTAGGATGTCAACATCACCTGGGGAGTTAATAATAGCTCCCAACTTGCAAATCATCTGCAAACTTTGTTAGCCAAATCCCTTTGTGTTGGCCTGGACTTCAGAGAAGTAGATACCAAACAGGAGAGGACCCAGGACTGAACCCTGTGGGGTTGTATGTAATTGCATGTAATGTATATAATTATAGAGAGACAGTCAAGTAATGGGCTATTAGTATGGCTGGTGGGGTCTGCATTCATTACCCTGCAGACGGCCCCATTTGTCCATGATCTGGCTCTGTTAACTCTGCAGATATATGGTACAACACTACAGTATTATTTGCTTTTCATGTAGGTCAGACCTGTACTGAGTGATGTCAGACAGGATAGCTACTTTTGATGATAGAGAGGACATAAGGAGGTCAAAAGTGAGTTGTTGGTCTCTAGCAAGCTTGTAAGCCCCCTCCCCCCAAAAAACACAGTATGTTGTATGCAGTAATGTTTCCGATTTTTGTAAGACATGGGTTGTTGAACAAAAGCTGTTGCAGCATTTATATTATCTTTAATTGTTTTCTTTTTTCATTGTACTGAAGAATGAATTCATTAACAGGACTGGATTGCATTAATATAATCTATAAGCATGTCATATTTTAGTAATATATTTTACAGTACTTTATTTACAGCCTCCAGCAACTGCAAAGGGTTGACATTTGTCATGTCATGCAGGTTGTGTTATTTGGAGTGATGATCAGAACCATCTTAATCTTTAGCATACATTATGTAGTCATTGTTTCATATTATTGTGATACAGTTATCTCTACAAGATTGGATTGTAAAGGATTTCTACATTTAATTAAGGTGTTACTCTGGCAGTTCGTGCACAGTACTAAAATTCCATCTTGTTGATGAGCTGCTTCCAGAGGAAAAGGTGCAGAGTTTTAATCTTTTAACCTTCATTAACCTACTTTAAGTCACTTGACCAGACAGTGCTTTGCAGCAATTGGGAATTTGGGCTATGCTCCTTAAAGGTTTCCATAACTGCATGCCAAGTAATAGTGAACTTGTCAGTGTTTATTAGCCACTACTGATCTAGTTCAGGAAATGTAGATGGTGCACTGAAATGAAAACTGGTTTGCCAGCTGCAACCTCTGCATTAGTAATAGTTCTCTTCAATGTTGAATTATTCCGAATACTTTTACTTATGCACAAACTGTGAATATTGAAATATCACATGTTATCAGCTGCTTACTATATCTTATGTTGTCGTAAATACTCTTCTGTGTAAATTGTGCTACACATGGCAGGATCATATGTTATGATGCTAATGATCTGTATGGAATTTTATGTAGTTCGTCCAAAACTACCAACAAAATACATGTGAAATTTCTTGATAAATATAAAAGGTGTACACAGTCAAAGTGGCTGTAACTGCTGGTGGGGGGGGGGGCTCTCTGTGGATGAAAGTATCTTATACTTTTATCATCTGGTCATTTTTAAGCAATCTTTAATCTGGTTCTGCAGGACTAGTGTGCAGCAGTGATCAAATGATAAATATCTCTTTGGTCACCAAACACTCTCAATAAGTTACAAACATTGTCCAGGATACAGAAAGATTACTGAAAACAATACACCCTTTTTAACACTGGCAGTTGTAGTTTCTGATTCTTAGACACTCCTACTATACTGCTTACCTCAAACAGCTACAACACAGCAATGGGCTGCCACTTTGGTCTACTGCAAATGCTAATGAGGCATTTCAGGGGAGTTGCATGTAATAATTACACATGTGCTCTCCCTCAGAAATGTCTTTGGTAAGTGATTTATGCAGTCAAATGGTTCATAGAACTGCTCAGCTTCATACATTCTTATTCCCAGATGTGTTACTTAACTTCGCTAAAATTTTGTGTTCATCCATTACTCTCAGTAAGAGAGATCATGTTTGGGGTAAGTGTCAGGAAGTTTTACAGATATGTAGTGTTGGGATGTATACTTATATGTACATGTGCATTTGTGAAAAGCAAACTGAAATACTTGACTGTGGCCATTTCTTATCACAATCAGACATGATGCATAAACAGTCAATAAACTGGCTGTAATTGTTGAGTATGGACACTGGTGGATTATAGTGACAACAGTTTGAGTGGCCTTTTATAGGTGAAATATTCGGAAATGGGTACTTTTTATCATTATTGTTTCATACATTCCGTTTCACTGCTTACTGGAAAAAAATCTTTAAAAATCAAATTTAAAACACACTGTAAAAATGTTGCAGTATTAAACAAGAAATTTAATTTAAAACAATCAGGAAGGTGAATCAAGGACCACATGCATTTATTCATGGTCCTAAAAATGTGTTCTGGGACCTATGGTTTGAAAACATCCCAAGGTCCAAGGTACACTTAATCTGTGACTGGCCAAATGCATTTTCAATCACTGCTGCTCGTGCTGATTTTCAGTGTGAGACTGTTTTGTTTTGCAAATGACTATCAGTGTTTATAATCCAAAATTTGTAATAAGAGTTTTAAGTTCAATCTAAATGTGTTGAATCATTGTAAAAAGAAAATAATAAATTAGAATGCACACTGACAGGTTGGAACAGTATGATAGCGTCAAGTAATGGGATATTGGTTTGTCTGGTGGGTTCTCAGTCATACATACATGCAAACAAATATTTCAAGCACAGGTATTAATGCCCTTCTAGCCTGCCAATATACCAAAACAGTTGTTCCCATAGTAAGTGCCTAGGCTGTTCTTAAAAATATCTAAACTAGTGCTTGCTTTAATGTAATTTGGTCATCTGTTCCATGCATCAGCTACTCTTTCAAAGGACCAATTAGTATACTTTTCATTCCTATAGAATCTTCTACATAGGTTGTTTGATGATTCTGTACTATTTTTTGATAACCCCAAACATTCCCAGAGGTACTTGTCTCTAAATGCTCTATATATCTGAATAAGAACTCCCCTTAAATATCTATGATACATTGTGCAAGTTCAGCTATTTTAGTCTTTCATAATTTAAATTTTCACATCCATGGATGCCCTCGATATATTTTCACTGTACTCTTTCCAATGCTTGTTTTCTTATAAGGTTTACATATTGTTATTCTATACTCAAGTTTGTGTCTAATGTAATTAACAAACGATGACTTCATCATTTCTGATGTACTAGATCATATAACTCTTTTTATACAACCTATAGTTCTACAACTATCATTAACCAGGTCTATATTATTTTGTTGAAAATGACCTTCATCGAACCTCTGTTCATCGAACATAACTCAGCAAATGTTCCCTTCAGTGAATGTTCACATCAGCAAATGTTTTACACAGGGAACAGAGTTAGTTGTCCACCACTCTGTCCGTCACACACAGTGTACCATATCAAACCCACCAAAGTGGGGGGTTGTTCCCCCTACACCCACCCTACTTATATATACCAACTCCAAGAATACACTACAGTGGAGAAAACGTCAAATTTCCTACTACTGGCCATATTTATATGACCATGTAAATAATAGATATAATGGTACTATAAGTTCTTGCTGAAGTGTTCTCAGGTCATTATTACTAATTCCGTCTCCACCCAGTGCTTTGTTTGGATCCACTTTACATAGTTCTTTTTCAATATAATCTATTTTGATTCCAGTATCTGAGGTTGCCTAGATTTCACTAGAACAACTTATTACCCCCTTTGTGGAGCCAAACCATTTTGCATAAGATTTTGTAAATATATCTGTAATCTGATATGTCTAAGAATAAATTTTAGAATCTAAACAGTTTATCAATTTGTATGTCTTTACTCCTTCCACATCTTATGTATCTATAAAATAGTTTCCTATTTTGCTCAATATCTTTATAGAAATGTTCTCCAACGTTTTGATTTATGCTTAATTTGTTTGTCCAGCTTGTTTATTTCAGTTTTCAATGTTGTAGTTTGACCTCTTTTCCATCTCTCATACTTTTTGTCTTTCACCTTAATCAGGTATCTTGTTCCTATGGAAATATACCCCCTGACATTGTATGCCTAGATCCTGATGTTAAACATTTTTTTTTATTTTTGGGATCAATTTCTCTTTCAAAACTTTCCAATTTTTTCTGCAGTTTTCCTACTGAATGCATCACTGCAATTAGTTTTACATAGTGACTATTTTGCTTCCATATAATTTATAATTAATCTTCTGTGGATTGGTTTAGATTTCAGTTTGGCAGAATTATCTAGCAACAAATTAACTTTTATAACCTTATGATCATTGTACATCAATGGTGGTAAAACTTGACATGCAGTAACAGTAGTTTCTTTAGGAACACAAACATTGTTTAGTATGTTACCCTGCATAGGGCCCCATTTGTCCATATACCAGCACTGTTGACTCTAGAGGAGTATGTTACAACAATACAGCATTATTAGCCATTCAAGTAGGACAGATATGTACTGAGTGATGTCAAAGAGGAGAGTGATTCATAATGACAGAGAAGACATAGGGAGGTCATAAACGAAATGTAGGTGTCCTGCAAATATGTAAGTGCCCCAAAATAAACAGCATGTTTTCCATCCATTTATAACCCCTTTTTTCAATTTTTGCACATGGGGTCAGGGTGCCACAGTGACAATCACCTAGAGCCAAGGTTTACACCACTGGTTAGCTAGCCCTGCTGCAGTAGTTCTTATTTGCACCTATGGTCAATTTAGAGTGTCCAGTCCACCTACTGCTCACTTTTGGAATGTGGGAGGAAACTGAAGCACCCAGAAGAAACCCACACAAACATATATAGGACATGCAGACTCCATACACAATGTATCCTTCCTGAGAATTGAACCAGAGAACCTCTTACTGTCAGTTGACAACCCTATCTGCTGTGCTACTGTGCCACCCATATGCAATAATATTTCTGATATTTCTATGACTTCTACATTTTTTTTTATAAAAGCTGCTGCAGCACTTATATAGTCTGTGATTGTTTTGCTTTATTCATTGCACTACAGAAAGAATTAATTCATTAATAAGCCTGGATTGTATAATATAGTCTAAACATTTTGCATTTATATTTTTGCACTACCTTCTTTACAGCTACTAACAAATGCAAAGGGGATGACATTTGTCAGGTCATATAGTCTGCATTATTTGGAGTGATAACCAGAACCTTCTGATCTTCAGCATTCATCATGCAGTCATTGTTGCATATTACTGTGATATAGTCTTCTCTATAAAATTGTATTGTAAAGGATTTATATGTTTACATTTTAGCACAGACAGCTAAAGCTCTGACTTGTTAACAAGCTGCTTCCTCTCCCTAGGATCCAGGGTTTGAATCTTTGCACATTCATTTACCTACCATGTGACATCATTTGGTTAGGTGATTTGCTTAGTGCTTTGGAGCAACTGGGAATTTATTCTAGCCACCTTAATGATTTCCAGGACTGCATGTCTAGTAACTATGACCCTGTTTTCATTGTTTGTCACTCAGTCCCTATTATATAGCTGAAGTCTTTCAAGAAATGTTATAGTAATTGTGATATTACCACTCTAGACCAGTAATCAAGGAGTCTGAATCCTCACCACTGGCAATGGAGAGGGATGTTCACTTGGAGCAAAAATGGATACACCCAGTATTTCCAGATGCTGCTCTCTGCATCAAGCACAATTTCCCTTAAGAGCACACAGGGAACACACTCAGTCCAGGAACCAGGTCTCTCTATCTGTCTCTCTCCAGCTCCCCAGTAAGACTCCACATTGGCACAGCTATAGAGTTGAGACCTCAGGTGAGTGTCCAAACCTAGTTCTCCACCACTCTGCTTCACCCCTGCTCCAAGCAGCTGACACACACACACACACACACACACACACACACACACACACACACACACACACACACACACACACACACCTGGGAAAGGCTGGCACATATTTACTAGCTATTCCCATTCTGCCCAGACTATAAGGCAGTTACACCACCAGACACTATAAAGCCAACTACTCTAAGGCTCTTGCAAGGGTACTCAATTATACTAAGTGAAATTAATTAATTTTATTTATGTATTTATTTATTATAGTTTGATGACCAGAATAGTCCACTGGGCCTGGAAGAGCCCATTTTCAGTGGAGGCCCAGGGAGAAAAGCTCCACAGAATATTTACACACAGAATATTGACAATTATACAAATGTCATAAAGTAGTAGCATACATAAGGTAATATATAATTGGATAAGGAGACATGTCATTTCTAAATTATAGGTAATTATTTACAAACTGAGATAATATAGTCAATTTAAAAGATGGGTAGGTGGTTATTATTATATTTTCTGAAGAAGTTCACATCATTAAAAGTGGATGAAAGCGCTAGCTTATTGTGCCTCAGTGTGTCTCTTGGTTGGATCCTGTTTTTTTCCATTTTGAAATATAGTCAATTTGTTATTTACAAAGTAAAGGTACTAAAGAATGTATATGAAACAATTTGTTTTTATTATATATTATACCATTAATACAAATGATAATGGTGACCAAACAGCAAGGCTTTCAGGAGTGTCCACAATGTCACCAAATAAATATAAGTACTCTCAAAGGTGAAAATATTCTCTAGAGGACCAGCCACAATTAAAAGTTTAAATATATTTAATAATATATAATAAAAGAACATGCAGATACTAAATATATATTTACAGTAAACACCAGAGTTTCAGTCACAGGAAATATTAAAAATAACATGGGTGGACAGGTTCACACAGTTACAGAAAAACAATACTTAACTAATTTCACTATATTTTCTGATCTAAAGAATTATTATTCCCTGGTTAAGTACTAGAGCAAGGCAATATGAAGTAGGTGAGGGGGTCCTTCCTTGATAGGTTCCAAAACAGAGTGCAATGAGGCTTCATTCTCACTTAGTATTAAAATATAATTTTTAGTGATGGATTACAGAATGACATCACATACATCTGGTCATCTGACTTCTGGTTCCCTTCCCACCCCCCTTGGCTAAAGCTGTCAGGTTTTAGCACATGTGTGTCAATAATATATATACACGCACACACACACACACACACACACACACACACACACACACACACACACACACAGCCTTGCTAAGATCTGCTGCAGCTTATGGAAGTCATACAACAATTTAAAACCTCCACCCTTCCAGAGTAGCAATTTCATCCCAAAGACAATGCACAAAGCTTTCTAGTACAGACTTTTTGTCTCTGGCTGCATTGAGAACTGTAAGATACAATCTTTATGGCCTAAGCCAGATAATTTAATTTCACACTTTTTTTCAGAGTTTGAGATTAACCTCTTCTCTACCAGTATCTTCTGTTAAAACATATACATTTAAACAGTTACAATAATGCATGTATATTTCTTTTTCTGTCTAGCAGGGCACATTGTTGGCACATTTTCTAACACAAGCAGTTTTACAAATGCATTTTTAACACAAGCAACTGTACAAATCAGTTTGATATACGCATGACATACTATTCTTTAAAAAATTCCAGCTAGCTGTGCTGGCATATGTTACACATACACTACCCTACATCTCCTGGCATAGCTGGCAATACCTCACATTGTCAAAGTAACATCATCAGCACACTATTTTAATGTAACGTAGACAATTTATTCTACAATGGTAGCATGCATTGCATTTGTAGATGATGAACTGAAATGCAAAGTTGTTTGCCAGCTGCAGCTTCTGCATTAGTAGTATTTCTTTTTAATGTGGAATTAATCATATGACTTTTGCTTCTGCATAGATTGTGCTTATTGGCTTGGCATATTTAATCAGGTGGTTTATATTGCTTATGCTCTCATAAATACTTTCCTATTTAAATTGTGTTACACATGGATAGATCTTATGGTATGGTACTAGATCTTTATACAGTTTCATGTAGTTCATCCAATGCTCCCAGTAAAGTACATGGAATTCATTTATTCATAACAATAAGGGGTGTGCAGAGTCAACAAAGTGGCTATGACTGCTGGTGGGGTAGCGGATAGGGGCTCGCTGCAAATGAAACTGCGTTATGCTTTTACATCTGGTCATTTTTAAATAGTCCATAATCTGACTTTGCAGGGGTGTGCGTGTTTGTGTGTGTGTGTGTGTGTGTGTGTGTGTGTGTGTGTGTGTGTGTGTGTGTGTGTGTATGTGTGTGTGTGTGTGTGTGTGTGTGTGTGTGTGTGTGTGTGTGTGTGTGTGTGTGTGTGTGTGTCAAGTTGGAATATGAAATATGTGACTTTGATTATTATTATAATTTTTTTACATAGACATTTGGGAAGGATGTAGTCAACAATGTTGCTATAGTTGCTAAGTTGGGGGGATGTCTGTGGACACAAATGACAATCTGCTGAGCTGATAAAAATTCATTGGTCTGTCTTTGCAAGAGTAGTGTGCATTTGTGTAAAGCAAATTGGAATACTTTACTGAGGTCATTTTATCACAATCAGACATGGTTGATAACGTGCACTCATAAAATCGTCTAAGGCCAGCTTCGAGAGAAAAATTGCACAGGACACTAAGGATAATCACAGGGCTTTCTTTAGTTATGTTAGGAACCTGGGTGGGAATTCCCAGATATGTTCAGAATTAGTCCAAAATGACAAAAAATACACCGAACCCACAGACATTGCCAACATCCTAGCTGACAGGTTCAGCGCAAACTCCCCCCCTCCCCACCAAAAGGGCAAATATCTATCTAAGCAAAGTGCTGCCCCCCTGACATCTCAGATGCTCAGGTAAGAGCCGCCCTCTCCAAAGCAAAAAACACAGCATCAATGGGACCAGACAGTGTCCCGGGCTGCATCCTACATGAACTCCAAGAAGAGCTAAACCCAAACATAAAACTACTGTTCAGTCTCAGCCTTACTACAGGATATGTACCCAAAGAGTGGCGTACAGCAACAGTAGTCCCTCTTCACAAAGGTGGTGCCTCAACGGATCCTGGAAACTATCGCCTCATAAGCCTGACTAGCTTGGTCTGCAAAGCTATGGAAAGGATCATCATGGACCTCATAAATAAAGATATTGGGGACCTACAGACACTGGATCCTACCCAGGTCGGCTTTGTTAAGGGCAGATCCTGCCTCTTAAACCTGGTCAATTTCTTTGAAACAGTCACCAAGGCCATTGACGAGGGGAAGGTGGTCCACACAGCCTACCTGGACCTCGCAAAAGCCTTCGATACAATACCCCACTTGGGCATTATAGATAAGCTCACCAGCTTAAATATAAACCCCTATGTCACTAGATGGGTTGCAAACTGGCTCAAGGACAGAACCCACATGGTTGTAATTGCTGGAGCCATGTCAGACTCCAAACCAGTTACAAGTGGCGTCCCACAAGGCTCAGTCCTGGGACCTCTCTTGTTCGGTATATATTTCTCAGAGGTACAGGCCAACACGGAAGGACTGTGCTGACCAAGTTCGCAGATGACTGGAAACTGGGCACCATAATCGACTCTCCAGCCTACACAAGCATCCTCCAAAAGGGCCTCATAGAAACAGGCAACTGGTGCCAGAACCATGGCCTCAAGCTAAACGCCAAAAAGTGTATAGTCATCCCCTTTGGCAAAAACAAAGTGCCCACAAATTACCACATAGGTGGTAATCCATTAAGTACAGAAGACGTAATTAGGGACATGGGGACCCAAGTTGATAGCAATCTCTCATTTGACAACCACATGGCCAAAGTGGTTAGAAAAACATTTTATATAGCCCACCTAATCATGAAGGGATTCACATCTAGATCAGGGGAGGTCATCGTGCCTCTTTACTCATCCCTCATCAGGCCCATAATTGAGTATAATGCCCCTTTTGGGATGTACCTTACCAGACACCTGCAGCAACTGGAAAGACCCCAAAAGTACCTCACCAAGAGGATCAAAGGGCTCAAACAGATGCCATATGCTGCCCGGTTAAAGAAACTCCAGCTCTACTCAGTGGCATACCACCTGCTCAGAGGCGATCTGTGCCTGACGTATAAAGCCATGTCCAACCCGGAATTAATGGACATGCTGCACCTCAGAAAATCCAAATCCCATTGAGCTACACACTCGAGAGACTTGAACCTCAGCACTGAAATAAATAGGACATGCTGGAGGGACAGATTCATAACCCAGAGGCTCCCTTCACCCTGGATTAAAATCCCAGTCCAGGTTAGGCAGAGTCCCTCATTGACTCTCTTCAAGAGGAATCTTGATGAGTGGATGGGAGATCACAGGTTTACCCCGGGTATCACTTCTGTGTCACTGTTAGACAGAGGCACAGTATACTAACCTCGAAAAAGGGCATAGCAAAATTTATTTAAAATGGGTGGCAAAAGCCAAACACACTCTGGCTAGGCTTATAAATGCCCTAGGGCAAATAGCCTAGTATGAACCTATGAACCTAAGTGGATGTAACTGTTGAGTATAAATATTGGTAGCGTATAGTGACAGCAGTTTGAGTGGTCTTTTATGGTTGAAATGTTCTGAAATGGACATTTTATTTCACTGCTTACTGAAAAAAAGTTCAAAACTACACATTTAGAATGTACTCTAACACGTTTTGCTACATTAAACAAACAATTTACCTGCATTTAAGCATTGTCCTGAAAATGTGTTCAGGAACCCAAGGTACATTTAATCCTCCACTGGCCAAAGGCATTTTCAATGAATATGAGCTTAAGGGAACATAAGTTTACTGTTGCTCATGCTAAGTTTGTTTTCCATGTGAGACTGCTTTGTTTTGTTTTAGAAATGACCAATAAAATTTGAAATAAAAGTTGTAAATTGAATCCATGTCTCTATAATCACTGTAAAAATAAAGAAGAAAATAGTATGCACCCTGACAGGCTTGAATAGTGTTTATCGTAAAAGGGGAGAAACAGCCAAGTAATGGAACACTGGAATGACTGGGGAGGGGTAGTGCTTTACCCTGCTTAGGGACCCATTTCACCATGATCCAGCTATGCTGGAGGGTCAGATGAGGGTCAGATGTGGTATTAGAAAGCAAATATTTCTAAGATTTGAGAAACGTTATACAAGTCATTGGGGTAATCCTTCTAAATCTTCAGAAGTACCCTGGATATCAGTGTAAAGGGTATAAAAAGCATAGAGGTACATTCCAGTCTAAGGAAAGGAAAATGCATCTGTCTTCCAGGCATTCTTGCATGAAGTGCTGGAGCAGAATCTTGCAAGCTGATTGTTCAGAGAGGAGGCAAATAGGTCTATTTGAGGAACTGACCATAGACGGATCAAAGATTGGAAGACCCCCCCCCCTCCATCTAGTTTCCATTCACGAGAGTCTCTCCTTACTCTGCCAAGATTGTCTGCCACACAGTTTTGCTTTAATGGGATGTAGGATGCCTGTAGAGTGAGATTGATGTGTGAAACTATAGCCCAAGCAAACATGGTTAGTCTGCAAAAGGGGTATGATCTGGTTCCCCCTTGCTTGTTGATGTACTACATGACTGTGGTTTTGTCTGTAACAAACTGAAAGGGTATGGGGAACCAAAGATAATTCAGTGAATTGAGTGCCTTGATCAGGGCAAGCATCTCTTTTATATTTACATGCTTGTGTCTGTACTTGATGTCCCACAGATGTTGCAGTTTTATCCCCCCTGAAACTGCTTCCCATGCAAAGTCCAAAGAGTATGTGGTGACTGACTGCTTTGAAACAGGGAGGGAGACCTGGATTTAGAGAAACTTGCTTTCTCCACCAATTAATTTATCTCCTGATAAACCCCAGCACTGGGATTTGAAAAAAAAAGTGTGTTGTTGGGACTAAAGAGACTTTAGATACCATTTTATCTTTATCATGAGGAGTCTTCTGAGGGGTATTATGAGAATCAGAGAAATCATGAGACCCAAATTCTGAGGTATTCCCTCACAGTGATCAAAGTCTGAGTGGAAAACCTTTGAAATAGATCTTCCTGTGGAAGAAAAGTTCTTTAAACTGAGGTGTCCATCTATTACACGATGAATACAATTGACACTTTGAAAAAGACTTTGCAAAGATAAGCAAGTTGCCTAAATAAGGAACAATGTGGACACCCTGCAGCACAGTGGTGGGCTGTCTCTCCAGTCTTCTGCAAATGCTAATGAGGCATTTTGGGGGAGTGGCATATAATAATTAGTCATGTACTCTGCCTCAGAACACCTATGGTAAGTGATTTACTCAGCAGAATTGTATATAGAACTGCTGAGCTTCATACCTTCTTACTGTCAGACACGTTACTTAACTCAGCCAAATTTTGTGGTTATCCATTACTCTCAGTGAGAGAGAGGATGTAAGAGGTAAGTGCCAGAGAGTTTAGAGGATATGTAGTGTTGGGTGTATGTGCATGTATGTACATGTGGGCTATGTGTGTGAGAGTATGTACAAGTAGTGTGTGTGTGTGTGTGTCTGCCTGAGTAGTTGCAGTTTGGGGGTTAGTTAGGGGGTAGGTGAGTATGTGTGTTTACATGGGTGTTTATGTGCAAGTGTGATTAGGTAAGTGGGGTGCTTGATATACAGTGTGTGTGTATGGGGGGTGGTTGCCATACCTAAACTCCCCTTGACTTACAAGTAAATTCTGCAATACTGGAGAGGTACTATACACCAGGGACCATATTTCTCTAATTCACTTCAAAATTTAATTGAACAACATGTTGTACAACATGAAAGATGCATCAGGGGGGGGGGGGGCACTAGATACCAGGGATAATCTTGAATACCCTAAAGCACTTATGAAGTTAACAAAACATGGGTTTTGAAGTAGCATATAATACTAAGAAGTACGAAACTCTAGTGTCTGTCATTACTGACCAACAGTAATGGAGTGTTATATACTGGGTCTGTGCTCTAAACTTCTGGAGAAAGCTGTGGGGACATTAGATGATACCAGGGAGTTCTTCTAAATTAATTTAAAGAGTTAACACAGCAACAGGTCTTGTATCACAATGTATTTCTGAATAATAAAAAGGATGAAACTCTAATGACTTGCATTACTGACTGACTGTAATTAATTGTGATTTACAAGGTATGGGAAAATATGAGGTGACATCAGGGATGTTCTGCAACTCAGAGGCAGGTAAGAGGTATGGTGATGCTTGTGAGTGTGTGTTTGTGTGTGTTTGAATATGTGTAACAGAATGAATGGGGGGTGCCTATGCTAACGTGATGTATTCACCACCAGTGGTGATTACCACAAGTGCAGCAGAAAAGGGCTTGTTTGTGCTTGTAGTAATTGCAGAGCAATTCAGAGACATACAAATTAACGGATAATGAGCTCTTTTCTTATTTTGGTTAATATGTCTCTGAAATGCTGGTTTCAGTAATCATGCTAAAAGGACTTTTTTTCCGCATCCTTAGTGCTCACATCTGGACCTGTTTTTGAATCCCAGCCATTGTCACTCTAAGTCTGTTTAGTTCCATCAGATTAAACAAGTGGGCTGTGATCAATTGGACATCAAGGCAGTGTCCTAATACTCTATTTGTCTTTTATTTGACAAAAGGTAAAACTATAATGATGTGCTACCCAGTTCAAAAATCTGTATGTTTTCCAAACTGCAATTTTCATTTGTCTGGTCAGTTTTCTATCCTTTACTATTTACTGGTCTATGATAAACCTAAAGGTAGAAGGAGATATAGTTTAATCCACCTAGAAGTAATGAAATATTGAGCCTTTATAAGGCATATTCTAAATGGGGTCTATTACCTGAAATTTCTATAGTTGTCATCCGTATTTTGATTGTCTCGATGTAGCAGAAGATAGTGATTTTCCTTGTGCTGACCATTCTTAGTACATACTAACCCGCAGTAATTATAATATGAATAAGTCCTCAGTGTAAAACAAAAGGCTTGCAGTTACTTATCAGATCACATTAACTTAAATCACATTTGCTCAAGTATAATGGCTCAAGTTAGCAGTTGCTAATATTTTGTTTCTAATTGCACATCTACGTAAAATCACAATGTTTGCATCTCAATGATTTGTGAGTAGTCCAAAGTCTCTGCGCCTTGGAGACAGTCTGAGACAGGAGTGATATTGCCGGTCAGTCAAGTCTTTCTTTGATGGATAGGAACCTTGGAGTAAAAGTAATAAAGTAAGGGACTGCTGGGGACTTTTTCCTATATGGAAGGCATAAGGGGACTTGCCCCCTGCTCACTTTTTAATTTCTGTCACATTTGTGTAAAATACAATGAAACTGAATGCATACATTACATGACTGTGGCTAGTCAAACTGTCATCTACAAGATGTTGAAGACAAACTAAGGTAATGCAAGCTGAGATGTGTCAGAGAGATGTAGTAGATTATTTTAACCAAGTCCATAATCTGCAGTTTGATGCTTTATATTCTTTATAGTCTTGTGTAGTGTTTGTTTATTCAGCGCATGCTCAAACAACATTGTGCTAAACATGGGTTAAACTCTACTGGCCCAATGAGTTTTAAGGGATGTCTACAAAATGTTATGTTGAGTACAGGACAACACAGGACATGTATGAAGGTGGTTCATCTGCTGTGCAAGACTACAGATAAAGGCAAACATATTGTGGAAATATTTGATAATTTGGGGCAGGTACTTCAAAATGAATGTCCTCCAACCCAATAATGCAGTAATTATCAATTCTCCTTTTCAGACAGTTTCACACTTTTGTATTGCAAGTTTCATTTACTCCTTCACACATTTTCATTCAATCATGATCATCAGAGATGCATGTAACCCAGAAACTTCTATGCATATCAACACAGCCTTTACAAATTAGACAATTTCTAATGCTGTGATGTTCTCAAGAATGGAAGACTGCTTTGTTGAACTTGTCCTGAAATAGTCCTGATACTGCATCATCTAATATAAGCATAATAATGTGATATAACATTCTGTACTGCTTGTGACAATGTCAGGTATTGCCATCTGTGCCATGGGAGAATAGTGTAGTGCATGTGTAACATATGCCAGCATAATTAGTTGGAGTTTTGTAAATAATTTTGTGTCATTTGTGTATCACACTGACTTGTACAGATGCTTATGTTAAAAATGTATCAACAGTGTTATTATAACTGATTAAATGTTTATGTTTAAACAAAGAATTTTGGTAGGGAAGAGTAGAAGTTTTTGAAATTGTTCTATAATTTTCAAATGCTGCAATATATCTTAGAAAAGCTGTTTATGTGTACTGTACTAGAGTCAGGTGATCAAATGTAATGTCATTCTATAACCAGCACTGAGAGGATGGAACTCAGACAGCAGCTTTTTTGTTTTATTATCTTTGGAACCTGATATAAAAGATCTATGTCAGTTATCACAGTTAGTTGAGATCAGTGCAGTTCGGTAGTTGAAAGCTAATTACCTTGCCAAGTGGAAGTAAGCATCTCAGCATCTCTTCTTGCCTTGCTGAATTAATTAAGTTAGCTGGGGAACAGTTATTCTTTAGACAGTAAGGAAATACAGTGAGATTAGTTAAGTATTGTTTTTTCTGCATCTGTTTGAATCTGTCCACCTGTGTTATTTTTATTTCTCCTGTTATTGAAAGTCTAATGTTTACTGTACTTAGGTATTTAATATTTTCATGTTTTCTAGTTCATTATTTTTTATTAAATATTTTTATACCTGTCATTGTGGCTGGTCTTTTAGAGATTGCTTTTAACATCTTGAGAGTATTTGTGCTTATTTTGGTGATGCATTGGCCACTCCGAAAAGCCTTGCTATTTGAATTACAATCTACCATTATATTAGCTTTGATTTTACTCAGTATAATTGGATACCCTTGTAAGAGTCTGATAGTGACTAACTGGTGGCAGCATAGTTACCTTATTGTCTAGACAGAAAGAAGCATAGCTAGTAAATCTGTGCCAGCTTTCCCCAGGAGTGCATGTGTGTGAAAATCAAATACCCAGGTGTGGGTGTGTCAGTTACTTGGAACTGGGATACAGTGCTCCAGAGTGAGTCTTGTTTGGGATCTGGAGAAAGAGAGACAGAGACAGTCCAGTCTTGGGGTCTGGAGCGTATTCCCGGTGTGCTACTGGGGGAAACTGTGCTTGATGCAGAGAGCTACATTTAAAAATATTGTGTAAATCATAACCATCTCTAACCGGTGTCAGTGGTGAGGATTGAGATTCCTTGATTACTGGCCCAGATAAAGAGAGGACGTCACACTGCTCTTTAAAATTCAAATTTAAATTCACATGTATTTGAGTGCCTGAAACCTAATATTATAAACAAACAAACAAAAAAAATACTGTAACAACTTAATCAGTAACTAATAAAGGAAATACAACTAGAGGACCTAAAACAAAGATTAAATCATTGTCCATTTATGTTACTAATAAGTGGAACAAGTCAGATTACTTCATTTTGACTCAAAAAGCAGCATAATGTAATGAGTAACATACTGCGTTGTGAAGCTGAAGACCTGGGTTTGAGTTCCATCAGGTTTCACTTGAAAAAAAAGTGATCCTTTTATTGGAGGAACTTGGACTACTTTGTTACCAATGTGCAAAACTATAACATGAATATAAGTAAAAATTACTTCATTTCCAGTGTTTGTTGTCAGTATGAATGGCCCCTAAGTTAAGACAGTATGCTAATACTAATAAGAGATTTAGTATCTGTGACTTGGTTAGCTCACAGTGACATCTGCATCATCTTTACAATCATGGATTAATTTTGTTTTCTGTTTTTTTTTTCCTAGAAAAGATTTTTGTGAGGTACAGGAAACAGTACAAGTTAAAACAATCTGATATCTATTGCAGCCTACTTATCCAGATCACAGTACTTTCTACGTTGCAGTGTAATAATACTGGAAGTCTGAGACAGAAGCAACCTTACTTCTCAGGGGAGCAAAGGAGAGTAGTATTGCTGGAAATAATTCATTCTCAAGTCTTAGTGAGTACCTTCACAAGGTGGACCTTCTTTTTACAAAATCTCACCAAGAAAACAGTGATGCATAGACTATATTTCAAGTAGCATATAGCATGGACAGAAGTAGGTTAAAAAATAAAAAAAGACAGCTGGGTACACAAGTCCTAGGACAAAAATATGCCAATCCAGTTAGATGCACTGGTGTTAGGACTGGAAACAATTGACAGTGTAGAATTCTCAAGACATGGAAACTTTCCTACAACGGGGTTAGGCCAGGCTTAGGAGATGATGCCCCCTTATTGTAGAAGGAAATAGCAGTCCACAAAAATAAACAGCCCAGAAAAGAGCCCTAAAGATGATAGAGTGGACTATTGAGGATAAGAAAGAAATTATATACTGTTAATATTACTCAAGAAGCCCAGAATTTCTGAATAGAAGATATACAAAAAGATTGTTCCTCATATGCTTCTTCCTTCTCTTGTCTCTACCTCTATCTCTTAGTACTCCTGCCCCCTAACCCACTAGCCTCTGTGGACTAGTTTCCCTTTCAGACATCCCTCTACTGTCTAATTTTTATGCTTACTTACTTCCCTCTGCCATCCAGTACTGTCTCTCTTTCTCCTTAAGGTGTACAATCTCAGTCTACTGTGAGACAACCCTTCCCCTTGAGTCCATTTCTGTCTCTCTTTCTCCTGCAGGTATACAGCCTCAGTCTACCTTGTAATAACCATTCCCCCTTTGTAGCTGCTTTAGCCCCTCCTGACTCTACCTACTTCCAAGTCTATGCCCCCACACCTCACATCCTCTCTTATCCCTTAAAAACCTGCAGCCCTTTGTGGCTCTTTCCTTATTATATCAAGAGCCCTAGCTGCTGTCCATCCTGGCCCCCAGCATCTTTAACTGCCATAAGTACAACTGCATATATTGTACCTTATTCTTGTTTAGTAGTGCAATTGTAATTGCTTGGATGTTAGTCTTTCTTTTTTAACTGTTGCATTGGGATTTCCAACTGTATTTTCACGTACTTGCCATTATGCTATATGATTCTTAACACAAGTTATCTTTTTCTTGTTTAGTAATGCAATTGTAATTGCTTGGATGTTAGTCTTTCTTTTTTAACTGTTGCATTGGGATTTGCGACTGTGTTTTCACGTACTTGCCATTATGCTACATAGTTTGTAACATAAGTTATATCCAGTCGATTGCTTGCTTTATCTAATACCCACGTGGAGACAATACCTGTTGAACACCACTTGCCGCTAGATGCTAGCATTTCAGTAGGTCTCCTTCATAGAAATGTCATTTTAATTAGTTTATTTTTTGCCTGAGCATTGTTTAGTTTTTATCCTTAAGTTTATTCCTACTATTACAGAGCGCGACTTTAGGTTCCCTTACAATGAAGCTATCTAGTCCGCCTTATAAGCTGACCATATTACTACATTATCACTAAGTTTCCCGCGCAGGTAAACTTAACTAATGTTAGCTGAGCAACATGGCTACTTTTCAAGATAATTAATGACTAATATCATATACTTGGTTTAGCCTATAGTAACGCCTCTACAGGCCTTACATAACTTTGCATAAAGGGGAATTGTTATTGAGCATAGTATTCACTCTGTATCAAATCCTATGCTTACATTGTGTATAGTATGTAAGACATCCTCACCTGATGGCACAGCCTTGATTGTAACCCACTTTCAGTAGTAGAACCTAATTCTCCATAATTGAAAAGTCTACTGATACAGCGCATTATTAGCAAGCCTACAACCATACCCATTACAAAGTTTAAACTTATTTACCTATAGTAGTTAAGGGATCATATAACATATCTGTATACCCAATGTCTCTGTATGCTTGATAGACTTAACATATATTGTCTCCTGTCTTGATTGACTAACTGCTTTCATTACTGATAGAATATAACTGTCTTAAGAGACCTTTTGTAGTAGGCTATTTTAATTACTGCTTGTCTCTTACTGATAGTTTTTCATTTTTTTACAAATGTCTGAAGTTTTTACCTTCCCACTAGTTAAGATTTGCAAAGAGTATTAACCTATATTGCGGTTTACAGTCATAGTATTGATAGGAAATGTGCAATTATCTGCTTGGCAAATGTTGCTTACTATTGCTGTACTAAAGTCAATTTTTTCTCATTTACCTATTTATTTCTCCCTTGATTCCATTCCAACAAGTACCTAGCTCTATAAGCTCAATATTCCTGCCTTTGGACACTTGACTCCTCTTGCCTGAAGACTAAGGACCCTCTCCTACCGGCTGCTTCATCACAGTGTCTCTTACCCTTGTTCCCTAACAGCAATAAGGGAAGCAAGAAAGTATGTTATTTTCCTACATTTTCAGAAATGTATAGAGCAGTACTAATTACTTGTAAGTGGTTTAAAGGTCGCTTCTAAGCCAGGGCTGCCTGCAGCCATACCTTGTAGTTTGTATTTTTCCCCACAACATTTTTTGAAATAGATTCCATAAAATAGCCTCTCCCGCCTTCCTTTGACAAAGACTTCACCCACTTATAATTTACCTCTGTAATTACTGACTTTGTCCAGTAGGTGGCACCCTTACCCAGCTCTACCAATCTCTCTACCTTATAGCATATTCCTCACAGAATTCCTTGTCCAGTACTTTGCTTCTCTTCAGTTCACTAAGTTTTATTACTACTTTATCACCTTTCTGCTACCATCCCTCCCACCACTCTGCCTACCTCTCTTTGTACCTACATTACTTACCTTCCTTCAAAGCACTTTTTCTCTGATTGTTCCTCATATGCTTCTTCCTTCTCTTGTCTCTACCCACTCCGTTCACCCTGTGGTCTCACTTCGCTCCCCTACCCTACCCCCAAATCTCACCCACCCCCAGTAGCCCTAAACTTATACTTCTAAAACTACACCCTCCTACACACACAACAAATCAGGTGGTCCCACCATCCTAGATAATTGAGCCACACCTACTCTTCACTTAATAATTCTCTAACCCTAATTATTTACAATCTTAACTCAAACTTATACCTCTCTTCCTGTCCTAGGCCTTTGCTAACTACCTAATATTTCCTTACCAATTCTACCATCATGTCTACCAAAACTTCCTCAATCCTACCTAAATTACTACTCTGTGCCACACTCATATCTGTACTAACCTCAGCATATCTGATAACCTCCTATGAACACCCAAATATTTCTCAATTTAACCATCGAAGAAAACAAACAGTCTTACACACTTTCACATTCACCCATAATAATATCACTATTACATCCACACCTAGATACATACTAGCTAAATACCACAGACTTGCCCACATTAAATACAATAACCTAACAACAAAGAAATTCCGTTACCAAATTAGTAACATACATTATCTTTTGCATTCACTAAAAAAGCATTCTTTGCAGGATGGAGACATACATCTTAATCCTGGCCCACATAATGTCCTATCCACTGGACATCTCACCAACAATCCCTCTATTCCTCTGATCCCCAAGAAACACCCCAACTCCCTCCTCATAGCACATCTCAATATCCAAAGTGTGAATAACAAAGTTCCCCATCTTCATGCTCACCTTGATGTACACTCTTTTGATATTTTATGTTTGACAGAGACTTGGCTAAAACCTAAAACACATGATAATGAAATTATCCCACCAGGTTATAACATATTTAGACGTGACCATATAAAAAGAAAGGGAGGGGGAGTAGCACTTCTTTTTAAGGATGGACTACAAGTCACCTCTATGCCCTATAACCCACCAAAGGACAACCATGCTGAAATCCTTATTTCCAAATTACAGCTTCACTCTAGTAAATCATTATATATCTTCTGTATCTATCTACCTCCTGGAAACACTATCAGTGCACTAAAGGATATTCTTAGCTGGGTCTCAACATCCTTCCCACAAGAAACTATAATCCTAGGTGACTTTAATATAGACTGGAAGAACATCAATACTGAACATCCTACCTCTCACATTAACCTTCAAGGTTTCTCTCAGAACATTACCTCCCCAACAAGAATAAACAAACCAAACAAAAAAGAGAGCACATTGGATTGGATCCTTATTAATAACTACCACCAAAATGATACAGTTGGTATCCTCCCTGATGATGTAAGTGACCATTCCTTGACTTATATAATCAGGCAAAAGTTTAATACCTCTCACCTAACCTCATATAGGACTATACGGTCCAACAAGCAATTTAACCAACACCTTTTCCAGAGTGAACTCAGTGCCTGTGATTGGTGTCAATTAAAAACCCTCCCACTTGAACAGGCTGTCAAATACTTTAATTCTAAGTTCTTAGAAATCCTAGACCAGCATGTACCTAAACGTACTATCAGAACTAGGTCCAGACCTGCCCCCTGGCTTATAAATGAAACCAAGAATAAAATCCTCCTCAGAAATAAAGCCTGGTCTAGGTGGTGAACTACCAAAAATACATCAGATCAACAAATCTTTAGACATATGAGAAACATGACAAAAAATAAATTCTATCAGACAAAAAAAACGTTTACTGTAAAATGCAGCAAACAAACCAAAACAATCCTCAAAGATTCTGGGCAAGTATCAATAGACTCCTTTATCCAGGTAACTCCAAAACACCAACCCCAACAGGTGCAACACATGAGACTCCTATCCAAACTGCCAATGCTTTCAATTCCTTCTTCACAGAGGCTATCCAGTCACTAGCCAGTCAACTAGCTCCTGATAGATCCAGTCTTCTTAACTCTTCTCCCAGCTGTCTTCCTACCTTCCGATTTCTACCCACCTCAACTAATTTTATCTATAAACTCATTCCAAAACTTAAGCCTTGTACTCCTTCTGCTGACCAGATCCCAGGCGAATACCTGCAAAAAGCAGCTAAAGAAGTAGCTTACCCGATATCCATCCTGATTAATAGAACTACTAACAAGGGAACCATCCCTGACATTTGGAAAATCTGACATATTATCCCAATACACAAAGGTGGCAACTCAAATGAATACTCTAATTATCGACCTAGAGCCCTACTATCCCCTTTAGCAAAAATAATGAAAAAATGTATTCACCATCAGCTTCTAAACCATTTAATTCAACATAACATACTTGCTGAAAGCCAACATGGCTTTAGGCCATTCCACAGTACTACTACTACTGCCCTCTTATCTTTTACTGATACCATAAACAAAAACTGCAATAGCAATGTTCTCTCTTCCTCTCCATTTATTGAGCTCTCAAAAGCAGTTGATATATGGTAAACCCCTCTCTACTTATAAATATTCTGAAATCACTCTCTCTTGATACTATGGCTGTACAGTGGTTTACTTCCTACCTCAGCAATAAGTAACAGGCTGTGCTCTGGGAGAATAAACTATCATCCCACCTTCCAGTCTCACTGGGTGTCCCTCAGGGCTCCATTCTAGGCCCTCTCCTATTCTCAATATTTATCAATGATCTCTACCTAGCTATTCCTCAGGCAACCTGCATACAGTATGCAGATGATTCAAGTTTAATCCGTGCAGCTGAATCTTCATCTGAACTACAATCCCTAACTCAGAAAATATTTAACGTAGTAGAGACTTGGTTCTTAAAACGTTGCCTCCTCTTGAATCCCAAAAAAACAAAGTTCCTTCTCTTTACTCCTAACCATAAATCCATGCCTTTAGATTTCTCTGTTATTTCTAACAATAGCACCCTCATATCCCCTGATTCTACTACCAAATCCCTAGGAATTACAATAGACAATTACCTCAGCTTCGATACCCATATTAATAACACTATAAAAACAGTCAACAGAAAAATGGGCTCCCTATACAGGATCAAATACTTTCTCACTCCAACAGCCAGAACTACTATTGCCCACTCTCATCTAATCTCAACACTTCTCTATGCCTCACCAATTTACACCAACCTATCCAAGAACTACATCTTGCAATAACATTGCCAGATTTGCTACTGGTAATCCCTTTAGAACTCATCACTGTCAGAATCTAAAATAACTAGGATGGCTTGAACTGCAAAATTAGCTTCATTTTAACCAACTTACCATTGCTCATAAGATCCTTAACCAACCAAACAATACCCCTATACTCTCAAACCTCATTACTCCGTATAAGAATCTTAATACCTTATGCTCTGCTAACAAACTTCTACTTAGCATTGGTAAGTCTAACAACATGGCAGGTAACTCTCTTTTCTCAAACACAACTGGGAAATACTGGAACCTTCTACCTAGTGATCTTACTTCACTTCCTTCCCTACCCCACTTCAAACAAAAACTCAAAATATACCTTAGAACACACTGGTTATGCCCTTGCACCAACCCTGACTAACCCACTACCTCTGTGACTAAATTTCTCCTAACTCCATTCTGACTTTAATTCAATGCTCTTTACTGCAAACTTTGCAAGAATTGTAAACCCACATACAGTTATGATCACATGGATATCTTGTTCAATATGTTGTAAATACTCTTCTGCAACCATTCTCAGGAATTGTAAACCTGAAAAAAGTTCAATCTACCTTATGTGAATATCTTGTTCTATATTATTGTAAATATTGCTCTGCAATGTACTGTAAAATGTTTTGTATCATCTGCTATGTTAACTTGATTGTAACCTTACAAACACTGTTTTGAATTTGTAACCTTATAAATATTGGTATAATGGATCTGTCTTGGAGCTTTTCTCCCCGGACCTCTACTGAAAATGGACATATATCCAGTTGGACTAGCCCGGTCAACAAATGTAAAATAAAATAATAAAATAAAATAAATTAAGAGAGAAATTAAATGAAAGAAATATATTGCACAAGGAAAAACTGTCAAAAACTTCAAATGCAAATTTGTGTTAATTAATACATCATATCTGTAGACCAAGAAACCTTTGGCCATTTGGAAAAAAAAGCAACGAAGGAAGTGCAAAAATATAAAGAACAAAATCCAGAGATTTTTGAAAGGTATAAAAAAGAAACTACAACATGGGAAAGAAAGATCTGATACGGTGCAATACTTATGCAAAGGAAAAACCCAAAGTAATCAGTACAAAAAAGAAGCTCTAAAGATATTTGAAGAGAAATACAGGCAAAGCCACCCAGATATGGATAAATTTCACAATACAAAAAATAAGATCATAGGGGGAAATGTAGAACAGAAGATTAGTAAAGTAGAGGTTAAACATCTAGAAGCTGAAGTTATGGAATACCTGCAAAGTGAAGGAATTATTATAGAAAGCCTAACACAGGTTATGTCACAGCATGATGGAACAATTAGTCCCCAAAGTAAGGAGAAACAGGAGGAGCATGAGACATCTGAAGAAGAAATATGGACATGAGATAGAAAAAGAGATTTAATATGGTGCAATATTTATGCAAAGGAGAAAGCAAAACTAATAAATACATAAAAATCAGCACTAAAGACATTTGAAAAGAACTACAGGCCATGGTATCTTGATATGGAAAATTTTGCAATATAAGAAACCAGGAAACAAAGGAAACAAAGGGGGGAAGTAGAAATGAGGACCAGTAATAGAGAAGTTAAAGATATAGAAACTCAAGTTGATTACCTGCAAAGTGAAAGATTTAGTGTAGAAAATCTGATAACATCACAGCCTGATAGAATAATGAGTCCCCAAATTAAGGAGAAACCAGTGGAATGGGAAGCATCTGATCAGTTGCCACATGACGATACTTTGGAGCCTTCAGTAAAAAAACAGAACAAAAGTTCAGTTGGAGTTGCATAGCAAGGGAAGGAGCAAGAAACGGTGGCAACTCTGATGCAGTCAATGTTGTTTAATGATAGGCCAGTGAGTTCCCATATGAAAGAGCAATGCATGACACAGGATGAAGCTGAAGACAATACGTGACAGGAATATGTTCTGGAATTTCTGTAGAATGTGCCCTTAGGAGAAAATGATCTAAGGGAAGAGTTTGTTGATTTAATAGAGATAGACATATTAAGATTAATGAAAGAAACAGATTACAGAAAACCAACAAGACCCAAAATGTTAAAAGTTAGATAAGACAAATATCACAGTAATCAGGACTATTTACAGAAATGCATGTGATATAACAAATGCAAATAAAATATATCATTGTGCAACTAAATTAATCACAGATAAAGTCATACCACAAAAACAGGGGGCAGTAAGGGAAAGGAAGGGGGAAAATTAAATGCCATCATGGAAGTATCAACTAGAGAAAACTATACAGCATTTAAGACAAGAAGTGTCACTGTTAAAGTACAGAAGATGGAATGATCAACAAACCTACTTAGGAATATAGATGTGGTAAAAGCAGCATGCAGTATCAGAACAGACCAGGATCTGTTGTACACTATTGCAAATAATAAACTAAAGATATCAGCAAAGGTAAAAAAAAAACTTATAAGTTGTGCAGATAAATATAGAGGAAAAGTAAAAAATAAGCAATTCACTGACGACCAAAAAAGTTTTATACAGAATTGGGAAACAAGGCAAAAGGAATAGAAATACCAACAAAAAAAGAAAACATAAAATATTTTGGAAAAATATCTATGAAGACTCGGTGGAACATAAGATCTGAATGGATAGTAGAAGTAAAAGAAACAGTAAGAATTTCAAATGTACAGGATATGCAATGGGAAGAAGTAACGGCCAGAGAAACGTAAACTAAATTAAGAAAAGCTTCTAATTGGAAAACATCAGGCCCAGATGCAGTACCTAACTTCTGGCTAAAAGAATTAATATCTTCACGCAAAGATTTAGCCCTGAGTAAGAACTACTTATATGCGCACCCTGAACAAACACCAACCTAGTTAACAACAGGAAAAATGATATTCCTCCTTAAAAGTGAATCTACAAGCTATCCTAAAAACTACTGACCGATAACTTGCCTTCTGATGATGTATAAGCTATGTACTGTAATTGATTATGATAATTTATAGTCATTTAGAAGAAAACTCAGTTATAACAACAGAACAAAAGGGTAATAAAAGAAAGTCATATGGAAGTAAGGGTCATTTGTTGTTAAAGTTATAATGGAGAATTGTAAAAAGGGGAAGAATCTAAGTATGGCATGGACAGACTACAGAAAAGCATCTGACAACATCCCACATTCACGGAGAAAGGTGTGCTTACAGCTGTATAACATACACCTTACATTGATCAGTTACATTACAGTGATCATGAATTAGTGGCAAACCACTGCAGTGAAGCCATGATAGAGAACAAATTATCACAGGGATAAAAATTCAAAGGGGAGTTGTTGCAGGGTAATTCTTTGTCACTGCTGCTCTTTTGTCTTTCTCTTAACCTATTACGCTGTCTACTTAGCAGATTAGGTCATGGTTATAATCTGGCTCTCAGAAAACAAAAAAGTGCAAAGACTTCTCACCTTCTTTTTGTAGATGATTTAAAACTGTATAATTCATCAGATGAGGAAGTGAAAGCACAACTGCAAGTGGTCAAAACTCTCTCAGATGATATAAGAATATCATTTGATCTTGATAAATATGCAAAAGCAACCTTTATAGCAGGAAATCTGCAGCACCATGAAAATATCAGTCTGGGACAGGAATGTGATATAAAGGAACTTGACCAGGAGGCAGTGGATAAATATTTGGGAAATGATGAAGGAGCGACAATAAACATGAATAAATGTGAACAAAATTTAGTAAAGAATATTTTAGAAGACTGAAATGAATACTGAAAACAACCCTGACATCTGGGAACAAAGTCCAAGCTATAAACCAATTTGCTCTTCCCATTCTAGATTTCAGTTTTGTGGTGAGTGACTAGCCTCAAAAGCCACTGGATCAGCTGGATGAGAAAAACAAGAAAAATGTTTCACACTTATCAAATGATTTATAAAAATCATGGTATACCAAGATTATATATTCCCCATTCTGAAGGAGATATGAGCCTCCTCAAAATTGATTATATGTATAAATGTGCAGCCCTAGGGCCGCATACATATCAGCTGACCTCACACGATCGAAACATAGTGAAAGCTTTAAAACATAAGAAAAACAAGTCTACGATGACTTTCCTCGTAGTATGGCAAAAGCATGTGTCAAGCAGGAGCGGAAATCAAACCAAAAGCAGACAAAAATCAGACAGCAACTGAATGTGCCAAAAACAAAAGAAAGAATATGAGGTGAAGGATCAGATGAAAAGGCAAGAAAGGTGGAAAAGGCATAGTTGCAAGTACATAAAACTCCTGGAACACCCTCAAGTTTATCAGGATGTGATGCAAGAATAGTTAAAGAGAGGTGAATTTAAACCAAAAGACAATAGGTTAATATTGGCAGCCCAGGACAATGGACTACGTATACATCGGTTTACAAAGTCCATTGAACATTTTAGAGAAACAGACCAATGCAGGTTTTGTAAAACAGAAATGGAAACAGTTGCACATCTTGCTGCTGGGTGTAAATCACTAATGGCAGAGGGCCTGTATACTGAACGGCATAAATATGTGGCAAGATTGTTGCATTGTGGATTTTGCAAACATTACAATATTGTAGTAGCTGAGAAGCATTGGAAACATGAGCCACAAAACATTATAGAAAATGATGAAGTTTATATCGCATGGAGTCACCAATTACCAATAGTGCATGGCTTACATATAGGACATGTCAAGTATCATACAGAAATTATACAGGTGAAATTCTTGGTTACAGTCAGGGTGTCCCACAGCGCTTTGTCCTAGGCCCAGACTTGTTTGTATCTATCATTTTCATCTGAGGTATTCTACGGCCTGCATGTAGATGACTTGAAATTGGGTAAACTGATTACACATGTTACAGATAAGTTATGTTTGCAAAAGAACTTGACTAAATTGACCATTTGGGCACAGGAGAATACTATACTGAAAAATACATCAAAAACTAAGCATGTGAGATTTGGTAGACATAAATTGAAAGGTGAATATTTAATATAACATACAGTGATTGAAACTGTAGAATCATTTAAGGACCTTTTAAGGACCTGGGTATGTGGATAGATACAACTTTGCATTTTTCTAACCATATCAACCACTTGGTTAATGATAGTTATAGAACTATAGAACTATAAGTTGTATAAAAAGATTTATAAAATATAGGAAATAAGAAATGATGAAGTCATTGTTTGTTAGTTACATCAGACCCTGATTTGATTATGGAATAACAATGTGGAAACCTTATAAGAAAACAAACATAAGTAAACTGGAAGGAGTACAGTGGAAATATACCAAGGGTGTCCATGGATATGAAAATTTGAGTTATTATGAAAGACTGAAATATCTGAACTTGTACAGTGTTTCATATAGATATTTAAGAGGAAACCTTACTCAGGCACATAGGGCATTTAGAGACAAGTACCTCTGAGAAAGTTTGGGGTTATCAAAAAGTAGAAAATCACCAGCCAACCTATGTAGAAGTTAATGTATGAATGAGAAGTGTACTAACTGGTTCTCTGAGAGAGCAACTGATGCATGGAACAGACTACCAAATTACATTAAAACAAGCACTAGTTTAGATATTTTTAAGAACAACCCGAACATTTTATTTGGGAACAATAGTTTGCTAGAAGGACGTTACTGCCCTTGCTTGAAATATTTGTATGTAGGTATATAACAGTTCAAAAAACAGATGCAAAGAAAAACAGATAAGTAGCTCATAAAAAGGAGACAAAGGAGGCAATGATCATTGAATTTGCTATACACAGTGATCACATTGTCTTACCGTACAAGAGAAACAAAGTCATAAAATACCAGGATTTACAGGCAGAAATGAGGGCAATATGGAAGAAAGACACCCAGACAATTTCAACAGTAGTAGAAGTAATGGGTCTCATAAAAAAAATTAAAGTTGTATTAAGATATGCTCTTGATACATGTAACTGTATGAACTGCAGAAGGAGTCAATTCTGGGCACATGGGCTAACATCGAATATTCAAACAATACTAATTTCATGAACTTTAATCATAGTTTGACTTAGGAATGGGGTCCATTCCAATCATGGCATTAGAAACCTACATGACTTGGAGAAATTAAAGAGAGCAGGTTTACTGGACAGGATCTGCAGACTGACCCATTCCCTTAACACCCAACTCTTTCTTCCACCAGGGAGCAAATGCTGTAACTCCTATTTAAGAATAAATAAGTCAGTTAAGTGAATAAATAGGAGCCACTGGGCCAGTCTCACAGATTACAAATTATACAATTTAAACAAGATGACATTAAGCTGTAGTTAAGTGTTCTATTCCTGAAATTATTAAACTTTTAAAAGATGAAGATCTGGCTAGATGTCTATCAGGTCTTTCTAAATTTCTTTCATTATCTTAAAACCTATTCTCCGTGCATTTTTTTTTTGTTCTCACTACTTCCTTTTTTCCATATGATATAAATAAACCGATTGGCTTCCAATTTTCCCTTTCTGTTGCAGTCCTGGCTAAAGCAATCTTTAACAGCCCACATGATTGACTATCATATTGTTTTCTCAGACCTTTAAAGCACAAAATCTTTTTAAAATCCCTATTGAAGCCTTGTTGCATTACCCATCAAACATCAAAAGAACACCCATTTTGATCTGACAATACCAATAAGTTCAGGATGCTTAAACAATTTGTAGTTTATTTGTCATTATTTTGTGGCCTTATTAAAAACACTTATCTGAATTTAGTAATATAACTGATGTTCTAAATCCAACTGTTACTTTATTATTGTAAGATATAGGCAGGATTCACGAAGGCTTGCACGGAGTCTAAGAGTAGTGTAAGACTCCATGCAGCCTTCGCAATCCAGGAACAGCCCAAAGTCCGTGTAAGAGACCAGCTAAAATGTCTCTTACACGGAGTGGGTGTGGATAAGCTAATCACGTCACTTGCAGCTGAATAGCATGCAAATGAGGTTGATTAGTGATCCAGGAAGCCCAAAACAGCCCGTGTAAGAGCCGTTTTAGCTGCAGAAATGTACTCAGTTGACAACTGAGTACGTTTCTGCAAAAACCACAATGGAGCCATGTTAGCTCCAAATAAAGGGTGCATATGTGTCAGGCAGCATGCCAATGGCCAAATATGTGGCCATTGGTAAGATAACCTGATGCAAAAGTAATACAAATATAATTTTTTTCGGCGATCGCCGATGTTTAAACCCAGCGCAGCCCCACGCAAACGGGCTGCGCTGTATAAAACATAAAAATGAAGGTTATAAACCCACAAATGTGGGTTTTATGCAATACATGGATTTACAATGCAGGGACCAGCAGACCAAAAACAACATGGCCACCGTTTAGTGGTTGCTAAGGGGGGAAGCTGAGTCTAAGACATGTAACTAAGCATTAGTAGGCAATCTGATGGAAATGAGTGTTAGGATACTGAATTCCACTGTCACATAGCAAATGAGCACATTCTGAGTAGTGTAAGAGTTACAGAAGGGGGAGGAACAGAGTAGGAGATAGGTGACATCACAGGGGGGAATGGCAGAAAGAAATGCAGTTCATTGGAGGTCAAAGTTACATGACAGATGTCAGACACATATCATGGAAAGAGGAGTGCCACAACATAAGCATGGGAAAGTCAAGAAATGGAAGGTGTACACTGTTGCCTACACCAAAGTTTCTTGCTGGGCATGCACGTGTGCACGCCATGAAGCGCGAGTAAGACAGTGTGCGCACGTGTAAGGCAGACTGAGCATGTGGGAGCGTGTTGGTAGATGTTTAACACTGTTTGCGCGGGTGTGCGCGCGTGTAGGGCAGACTTAGCATGTAGAAGCCTGTTGGCAGACCTGTAACACTGTTTGAGCTGGTGCGCGTGCATTTTAACCTGAATAAGCAAATTCTGAACCGTGTAAGCATGTGTGCACGCATGTAAGCCACTGTGAGCGTGTTCCTGCTGGTATACACGCTGCTCCCCCCTGAGGAAACAGAAAGGAAAAAGGAAGCAACAGAATTAGTAGGAAGCTAGCAGGGAATACTGCTGGAGCTAGCAGGTGAAAACAATTAGAAGCAGGCAATTACACAAGCAGAATAGTAGCTCAGCCCAACACTTAAAAATCTGCAAACAGCAGTGCAAGATGTTTCTCTCAAGAGACACTGCAAGACAGGAGTAAGCTTTTAGAAGTGAAAACTGAAAAAGCTGAACTCAGAGCAGAAATGTTAGGGGCTGCCATAGCTGTCATAATGAGACATAGGTGACTTGTTGAGGGTGGTGACAATGCAGATGGTGCCAGACAACCCACAATGAGGAGACGGAGAAGTGTGTACAGGCCCAGGGTCACCTAACACGGGTTACATGAGCTGGAGATAGTAGAGCGCTGTAGAGTGGACAGAGACCTCCTGCAGCAAATAGTGGAGCTGTGCAGGCCACGCCTCACACACAGAACCAACAGAGGGGAACCCATCCCAGTGGAAACCAAGGTATGTGTTGGCCTAAGAATACTAGCAACAGGTACCTTCCAGAGACCAACTGGTGATATGATGGGGATATCACAGGCATCAGCCTCCAGGGTACTGCACCAGTTCCTGGATGCCATGTCAGCACATGTTGGTGATTATGTATATTTCCCCAATGCCCGTGAGGTATTGGCCAGCAGTCTCTTCCAGCAAATAGCGGAATACCCTGAGGTAGTGGGTGCAATAGACTGCACGCACATACGCATCAAAGCACCAGCCGGTGAGTGGGGTAGGGCCTACATTAACCGCAAGGGCTTCCCCTCCATCAACTGCCAGGTCATGTGTGATGCCCAGAGCATAATAATGAATGTGTGTGCTGGCTGCCCTGGGAGCTACCATGATTTCCACATCTGGCATTTGATGCAGCTGTACCAGACATTTGCCAGTGGGGACATCCCACACGGACACCTAGTGGGGGATGCAGGTTATGCAGGCTGATGACACCCATCAGAAACGCACACACACCTGAACAGGAACGCCATAATGAGGCACACGCACAAACACGTAATGTAATAGAGCGTGTGTTTGGGCTGCTCAAGTCACGGTTCCGGTGTCTGGACACATCTGGTGGAGCCTTGCAGTACACACCAACTACATGTACCCAAATTGTCATGGTATGTGCTATGCTACATAATATGATCTTGCGAAAACAGCTGCAGCAGGACCAGTATAGGGCTGGGCCAAACAGCCCCCCACCATTGCCAAGGCCATCACAGGCAGAGCGTGACTCGGAGGAGGAACAACCTGAGCCTGACCCAGTAGGCAGAAGGAGGCATGCCCAGTATGCCCTGGCCTTGGCAAAGAGGCAAGGCATAGCACATACACTGGCTCAGTAGGAACCCTGGGAATGATACCCCCTCTGACTCACTCAAATAATAACAGGGATGCCTAAAATGACATGACCTGCTCACAAACATGTACAGGGAGTGTAATATGTGCATCCGACAGAGGCAGCCCTGCAGCACCACCTGAGGCATGAATGCCATGTGTTAAGTAATGTAACACCATGTACTATATGCACACCTGAGGACCCTGACTAACATCCTACCCTCACCAAGCATCATGCCACAATATGACAATGAGATGATCAAGTGCAATAATTGGTTGAAGTATCGCAGTTAGTCAAAGGGGATCCAATGTGTGCCAGCCTGGGATGACATGCTGAGCATGACATGATGCTCCACCTACTAGGACTGGCATGCACCTATCAGTGCAGGCCGTATGGATACTGGCAAAGGCTGTTGTTACCCACAGCATGCCCTGAATAGGTAAGGCTCAAAACACAAAATTACCTCCATAGGTATCAGAGGGGATAAGAACCTAGATGTAATGCTACCCAATGCCAGAAGTCAAAACAGCAAGATGCATGCAGTCTAAACTCACCCGGTATGGAGAATGTTGATATCTGTGCTGTAACAGAAAACTGGGTCAAGGCTCACAACAGCACCCTAACACTACCAGGTTACACCTCATACTGTGCTGTACAGCCTCAAAACATGGAACAAGCTACAAAAGGAGGGTGACTAGCAATAATTGTCAAGGATAACCACACCCCTATGTTGGTACCACAACAAGAAGCAGCATGGACTAGCCATGGTCAAGTAACAGTGGCTAAAACTGCCCCCCAGTTTATAGCCTGCTACAGACTACCATCCCAACACCAGGAACTGCACCTGGCCTATGCTGGAATACATGAATATATCAAGTCCTCCAAACCACATTATATTGGGTGACTGAAAATACCCAGACATAGACTGGGAGTATTATACTAGCCCCAACACTGTAGGACAAAAGTTCATAGAATCCATAAACCAAAATGCCCAGGAACAACGTACCACTCCCACAAGAGGGATAAGCATACTGGATGTGATAATCAGCAACATGGGTACTGGATGGCAAGACGAGAAGTGTATTGCTCACTGGTAAAACCAGACCATAGAGTAATCACACTGGATATACAAATGCTGACCACAGTCCCTGGCCAGAAAACCACAGTGAAAAACATGTGTAAAGCAATATTTGCACTCTTCCAAACTGATGTGGAATCCATTAAAGGTCCTGTGCAGGTGCAAAATATGGGCCACACTTCAGAACCTGTAATACAGCCATTCCATGAACACTGCCAGGAATGCTTGGATTATGCAATCCTAAATTAAAACAAGACACAATGCCATACACGCAGGCATCTGGCATGGTGGACACCAGCCATAACCAAACCATGCAAGAGAATGAGGAAGCTACTACATGACAGAGCAAACATAAAAAATGAAGTAATCACTGATCAGTAGTATGGCAATAAAATATGTCCACACATACAATCCACTAAGGCCAGCCACAACAAGTTGAATCTGTGAATCTTGAGGCAATGTTACACCTGCCCCAAATACACAGACAACCCCAACTCCCCAAGAAATACAAATATATGTGAGAGATGCAACCATCTATCCAAACTGGAGGCTGAGCTCCCTCAACTCAGTACTCCCAAAACTAGTCAGGAGGAGAAGGTAACCACACACACCACAAACCCAGTCCCACATAGACCTATCACAACTGCAAACCAAAGACATAAACACAGAAAAACATTCCCGGAGGCCCGAATTACAAACACACCACACCAACAGAGGCCTCCAAAGCAGACACTCAATCAAACAACCTCCAAACATAGCACATGCAACACATAGTACACAAAGCTGGTGTGCCAAACAGTCACAGGCAAGAAGGAGAAACAACATGCCTGATACAGTTGTAATAGGTGACTCCATAGCGAGACACACTGCTGTCCCACACACCATACTGAACAAGGGAAAGGGTACAGTAAGCTGCCTGTAGGCTGCCACAATATGCCACATAACACAAGTATGCAGGCCACCCCAAAGCAAGTAGAAATATGATGCAGTCATAGTCCATGCTGGTGTGAATGACCTGAGATGTACCTCCCCGGACTACATGAAAAGAGACATAGATGAGCTCTCTGATTATGTAGTCCAGGCCGGTATGACACTGACCGTTTGCAGCATCCTACCCTCACCAAGAATGATGCCACAGTACAAACACGGAATTATCAGTTATAACAAGTGGCACAATTACTGGTGTCATTCCAAGGGGATCCAATGTCTGTCTGCTTGGGATGTCATGCTTGACAAGCCACACAGCTGTTCCAGGGATGGCTTGCACCTGTTACCCCTGGGAGTCTGTATATTGGATAAGGCTTTTGCCACCTCCATAGAGCCTTTCGTAGGCAAGGCTGAAAAGACTAACCCACCACCCTACAAAACATAAGTGGAAAGAAACATAAGGGTAATGCTGACCAATGCCAGATGTGTAAACCCCAATATGCATGCTCCCCAGGCCATCCCCAGTATGGAGAACATCGATATCTGTGCAGTGACAGAAACCTGCTGCAAGCCTCCTGACAGCACACCAGCACTACCAGGTTATACCACATATCATGTGTCATGGCCCCAAAACCTGGAACAAAACATAAAAGGAGGGTGAGTATCCATATTCAGCACAGACACCCATATGTCCAGGTAACTGACAATGCACAAGGCATTGGAGTCCACCCATGTGCAACTAACCATAGGCAAGACTGCTGTACAGTCTGTAGCATGCTACGGACCACATTCTCACACACAGGAACCCCACCCAGCCGTCCTGAAGACACTGGACAGTATGATTGTCCCACCAAATACCAAACAAGGTACTCACAAATTACCCACATAGGTGGTAAATCATTATGTATGGAAGGAGTAATCAGGGACCTAGGGACACAAGTGGACAGTAACCTGTTACGTGACACTCACATTGCCAATGTGGCTAGGAAGACTGTCTACATTGGACACCGTATCATGAAAGGATTCACATCTACGTCAACATAGGTCATTGTGCCCCTATACTGTTCTCTTATCACACCCATAATCTAGTACAATGCCTCATATGGGATGTACCTTACCTGACACCTGCAGCAGTTAGAAAGACCTCAAAGGTACCTCACCAAGAGGATAAAGGGTCTCAAATATATGTCATATGCTGCCTGGCTGTAGACACCCCAGCTGAATGCAGTCACATACTGCCTACACAGAGGCATTGTATGCCTGTTGTACAAGGCCATGTCCAACACAGGAGTAATGGACATGCTCCACCCCAGAAAACTCAAAGCCATCGGAGCTGTGAGAGTGAGAGATGTCAACCTCAACACATAATGAAATAGGATGTGCTGGAGGGACAGATACATAACCCAGAGGCTCCCCACACCCTGGAACAGAATCCCACTCCATGTTAGGCAGAGCCCCTCACTGACACTCTTCAACAGGAATCTTGCCAAGTGGATGGATGATCGTAGAGTTACACTTCACTGTGTCATGTCCAGACAGAGGCACAGCAAAGCAAACCATAAATGGCCATAATTTTCACATAGCAAGGGGTGGCGAAAGCCACACACACTCTGGCTAGGCTAACAAATGCCCTAGGGTGGATAGCCTAGTATGAACCTATGAACCTATGAACATACTAATTGTACAGGACACTAAGGATAAGCCCAAGGCTTCCACAACTGATGGTAGGAACCATGTTGGGAATTCACAGATATGCTCTGAATCACACAAATATCACAAACAACATACCAAACACACACACATATTGCCAACATACATCCTGACAGGTGCAGTGCAACCCCCCCCCCCAGAATGCAGAATATCTATCCCAGCAGACTGCTGGCCCCCTGACATTGCAGATGCTGAGGTAAAAGCCAGCATCTACAAAGCAAAACACACAGCAGCAATGGTATGAGAAGGTGTCCTGGGCTGAGTCCAACATGGACTCCAAGACAAATGGAATGCCAAATCACACTACTGCTCAATGTCAGCCTTACCACAGGATATGTACCCAAAGAGCAGTGTACAACAACAGTGGTCCTTCTCAACAAAGGTGTTGCCTGAATGGATACTGAAAACTACCATCCCAGAATCCTGAGAAGCTCGGTCTGCACAGATATGGAAAGGATCAGCATGTACCGCAGACATAAAGATATTGGGGACCTACTGACATCGGACCCTACCCAGTGTGGCTTTCTTAAGTGCAGATCCTGCCCCTAAACATGTTTGACTCATTTGAAACAGTCATTAAGGTAATTGATGATGGCAATGTGGTCCACACAGCGTAGCTGGACCTTGCAAAGGCTTCTATACAATACCCTACGTGTTCATTATAGATACGCTCACCAGCTTAAATATAAACCCCTATGTCAGTAGAGGGGTTGCAAACCAGACCAAGCACAGAACAGACATGGTCAGACATGCTGCAGCCATGTCAGATTACAAACCAGATATAACTGGCATCCCAGAAGGCTTGGTCCTGGGATCTCCCTCGTCTGGTATATATGTCCCATAGGTACAGGCCAACATGGAAGGACTGTGTCTGAACATGTTTGCAGAGGACTACAAACTGCTCACCATATATGACCCTCCAGCTGACACAAGCATCCCACAAAAGGGCCACATAGAAACAGACAACTGGTGCCATAGCCATGTCAGCAAACTAATTGCAGAAAAGTGTATAGTCATCCCCTGTGGATATACAGTAAGTGCCCACCAATTACCACATAGGTGTTAACCCATTACGTACTTAACATGTAATGAGAGACCTGGGGACACAAGGTGATAGATATCCTGCATTGGACAAACATGTGGCTGTAGTGTTCACAGAAACATACCATATACCCACCTAATCATGAAGGTTGTCAGATCTAGATAAGGGGAGGTCATTGTGGCTCTGCAGTCATCCTTCATCAGCATTGCAATTGACTACAATAGCTCCTGTGGGATGTACCTCAGCAGACACCTCCATCAACTGTAAAGTCCACAACAGTACCTCACCAGGAGTATCAAAGAGCTTGCACAGATGCCATGTGTTGACTGATTAAACAAACTGCAGCTACACACACTGCCATACTGCCCACCCAGAGGCAAGCTGTGCCTGATGTATAAAGCCATGTCCAAGCTGGTATCAATAAACATGCTGCACCTTGTACAATCTGAATGGCAGTGAGCTATGCACATGAGAGACCTGAACCCCAGCACTGACTTACATAGGACAAGCTGTACTGCATGATCCATAACACAGAAGCCACCCCACCCATGAGTAAACTCCCAGTACAGGCTATCCATAGAGTCACTCATCGATTCTCCTCAAGAGGAATCTTGATGAGTGGATGGGAGATGGTAGCTTTACCCTGGGTATCACTGTTATGCCACAGGTAGACAGAGGCACAGTATACTAACCATGACATATGTCATGGCAAACTCCACTTACAATGTGTGTCGAAGGACAAACACACTCTCCGGCTAGCATTAGAAATGGCCTAGGGCACATCGCTAGTGTTTGCAAATGTACACCTATGTTGTGGAATACACTACCAATGTTGGACAAGCCTGGTTTAAGTAGTTCATATCTGAACATAATGCAACATGGTCAGATGTGCACAACTGGCCCCTAACCAGGCTGTTGTGCTCACTATGGAAATGTAAAGCAGTGATAGGACTAAAGCCCAGGATACTGTCCACCACAGTCAAAGTACTGAACCAGTACACTATACAGTACTACAGTGTTAGGTCAGTGGGAAAGGATGTTGACAACTGTATGCAAAGTATCCCATGCAAACTATGCAGGCACAGTATAATCCCTGTTGTGTTCACGCACAAAGCAGTTGGACAGTAACTGCACAACATGACACACAACACACAACCATAAACGGGAGATATTTGTTGAAGTTCACACACATCCACAAATGTGGTGGGCTGCAGAGTTCAAGATATGGAAAGCTCACACTGGGCATGCTCACACACTTGATAAATGAGACATATGTCAGACAACATGCCATTGGAAGGCTGAACTGGGCATGCTCACACACTTATGCCAAATCTCAGTTTAGCAGTTGGCCACACATATCTGGTATTTGTACGTGTTATTCCAGGAACCAACCACATTACAGCAATCTGCCCAGTGCACACAGTTAAATGACTACAGAGACATACGTGATATAGTGGATCCCTCCCATATGCAAACATCTTCCACAGATACACAAGTTGTTCATACAAACAGGGAATGCTATGGCAATAAAGACCTGCAAACAGTCTATCAGCAACAAATAATGTGCATTTGACAATTAAACATATGGGTGTAGAGGTCAACACTAGGCTGTTTGCCCTAGGGAATGACAGCTTAGCCAGTGTGTGCTTGGCATCTGCCTCCCCACAGGATGCACATTCCCCTTTCTAAACACTGATGATGTCAGCACCCTATAAGTAAAGCAGGAGAAGAGAAACCTCCCAGTAATGTGAATAGTGCGCTCCACTAATGCGTCTGTCTCAAGTGTCATAATATAATTAGTTAGGGGTTTGAATCCTGCAAATGCTCAGTGTGAGTGGGGTTGGTGTGTGTGTGCAAGTCAGTAGGAGGGAAATGTCCCTTTTGGCAACTGGGAAAACACATTACAGGATGCACATTCCCCTTTCTAAACACTGATGCTGTCAGCACCCTATAAGTACAGCAGGAGAAGGGAAAAATTACAGTAATGCAAATAGCTCGCTCCGCTAATGCATCTGTCTCAAGTGTCATAACATAGTTCAGTAGGGGTTTGAATCCTGCAAATGCTTAGTGTGAGTGGGGTTGGTGTGTGTGCAAGTCTGTGTGAAGGAAATGTCCCTTTTGGCAACTGGGAAAACACAATACAGGATGCACATTCGCCTTTCTAAACACTGATGATGTCAGCACCCTATAAGTACAGCAGGAGAAGGAAAGCCTCCCAGTAATGCGAATAGTGCGCTCTGCTAATGCCTTCATTTCAAGTGTCATAACATAGTTAGGTAGGGGTTTGAATCCTGCAAATGCTCACTGTGAGTAGGGTTGGTGCGTGTGCAAGTCTGTGTGAGAGAAATGTCCCTTTTGGCAACTGGGAAAACACACTACAGGATGCACATTCCCCTTTCTAAACACTGATGATGTCAGCACCCTATAAGTACAGCAGGAGAAGGGAAACTTTCCAGTAATGCGAATAGCGACCTCTGCTAATGCATCTGTTTCAAGTGTCATAACATAGTCAGGTAGGGGTTGGAATAGTGTGAGTGGGTTGGTGTGTGTGCAAGTCAGTGTGAAGAAAATGTCCCTTTTGGCAACTGGGAAAATACAATACAGGATGCACATTCCCCTTTCTAAACACTGATGATGTCAGCACCCTATAAGTACAGCAGGAGAAGGGAAACCTCCCAGTAATGCAAATAGTGCGCTCCGCTAATGCGTCCGTCTCGAGTGACATAACATAGTCAGATAGGGGTTTGAATCCTGCAAATGGCGAGTGTGTGTGTTTGAATGAGGGGGGGTTAATGTGTGTGTGAGGACATTGTCCTTATTGGCAACTAGGAGAACAGACTACAGGATGCACATTACCCTTTCTAAACACTGATGATGTCAGCACCCTATAAGTACAGCAGGAGAAGGGAAACCTCCCAATAATGTGAATAGCACGCACTGCTAATGCGTCTGTCTCAAATGTCATCACATAGTTATGTAGGGGTTTGAATCCTGCAAATGCTGTGGGTGTGTTTGAGTTGGGTTGGTGTGTGTGCAAGTCTGCGTGAGGGATATGCCCCTTTTGGCAACTGGGAAAACACAATACAGGATGCACATTCCCCTTTCTAAACACTGATGATGTCAGCACCCTACAAGTACAGCAGGAGAAGGTATGTGGCATGGACAATGACTGAGTCATATGTGTCCATGCCTCTGACTGACCTGTATGCTTGTGTTATGTGGTGGACCATAGTTCCCCACGGGCATATCACTGTGACCTTCACCTTGTCCAGCCTGGTGAGCGTGACCACACTGTACCGGACAATAAAGGTAGCTAACACAACTGTGGCAGGTGTGTTGTCTAGCCGTACAGGCTGTGACTGTTTGGCACACAGGATTTGTGTGCTATGTGTTATGTGTGATGTGTTCAGGCATAACGTATGCCTGTGTGCCAGCTGCAGAGGTGTGTACCGCTTAGGCAGGATGCTATTCTAAGGCTCCACGAATGGCCAAGTGTGTACACGTGCTTGTATTGCTGTCAGTGTAGGTCTACATCAGACTGGTATTGTAGTCACTGTAGTATTGCATGCCACCTGACAGGTTATGCCAGTAATGGGTTTAGAGTGCTTAGTCCCCAGTTTGGCTGTGTGGTTCCATCTCATACATGTGTTGTACGTCCATGTGTAGGGGAGAGGGTTGACTGTGTACATGTGGCAGCTGTGATATTGCCACATGACCCACATATTCCACAACTTTACCATAGAGGTGACTGACAACTGACCTTTGCACATGCTACCATAGTATTGTGATTGCCATGGTGATTAACAGCACATAGGAGCAATGGGGAACAAGGTACATAGGTTCATAGGTTCATAGCTTCATCCGAGGCTATCTGCCCTAGGGCATTTAAGAACCTAGCCAGAATGTGTTTGGCTGTCGCCATCCATTGTAAATATATCTTGCCATGCCCTTTTCCGAGGTTAGTATACTGTGCCTCTGTCTAACAGTGACACAGAAGTGATACCCGGGGTAAACTGACAATGTACCATCCACCTTTGCACATGCTACCATAGTATTGTGATTGCCATGGTGATTAACAGCACATAGGGCCAATGGGGAACAAGGTACATAGGTTCATAGGTTCATAGCATCATACTAGGCTATCTGCCCTAGAGCATTTAAGAACCTAGCCAGAATGTGTTTGGCTGTCGCCATCCATTGTAAATATATCTTGCCATGCCCTTTTCCGAGGTTAGTATACTGTGCCTCTGTCTAACAGTGACACAGAAGTGATACCCAGGGTAAACCGACAATGTCCCATCCACCTTTGCACATGCTACCATAGTATTGTGATTGCCATGGTGATTAACAGCACATAGGGCCAATGGGGAACAAGGTACATAGGTTCATAGGTTCATAGCTTCATACTAGGCTATCTGCCCTAGGGCATTTAAGAACCTAGCCAGAATGTGTTTGGCTGTCACCATCCATTGTAAATATATCTTGCCATGCCCTTTTCCGAGGTTAGTATACTGTGCCTCTGTCTAACAGTGACACAGAAGTGATATCCGGGGTAAACCGACAATGTCCCATCCACTCATCAAGATTCCTCTTGAAGAGAGTCAATGAGGGACTATGCCTAACCTGGACTGGGATTTTATTCCAGAGAGAAGTGAGCCTCTGGGTTATGAATCTGTCCCTCCAGCATGTCCTATTTATTTCAGTGCTGAGGATCAGGTCTCTCAAGCGTGTAGCCTGATGGGATTTGGATATTCTCAGGTGCAGCATGCCCATTAATTCCGGGTTTGACATGGCGTTATACATTAGGCACAGATTGCCTCTGAACAGGCGGTATGCCACTGAGTACAGCTGAGGTTTCTTTAACCGGTCAGCATATGGCATCTGTTTGAGCCCTTTGATCCTCTTGGTGAGGTACTTGTGGGGTCTTTCCAGTTGCTGCAGGTGTCTGGTAAGGTACATCCCAACAGGGGGATTGTACTCAATTATGGGCCTGATGAGGGATGAGTAAAGAGGCACGATGTCCTCCCCTGATGTAGATGTGAATCCCTTCATGATAGGGTGGGCTGTATACAATGCCTTTCTAACCACTTTGGCCACATGGTTGTCAAATGAGAGATTGCTGTCAACTTGGGTCCCCAGGTCTCTAATTACTTCTTCTGTACGTAATGGAGTACCACCTATGTGGTACTTTGTGGGCACTTTGTTTTTGCCAAAAGGGATGACTATACACATTTTTGCATTCAGTTGGAGGCCATGGCTCCGGCACAAGTTATCTGTTTCTATGAGGCCCCTTTGGAAGATGCTTGTGTCGGCTGGAGAGTCAATTATGGCAGCCAGTTTGCAGTCATCTGCATATTTGGTCAGCCACAGTCCTTCCGTGTTGGCCTGTACCTCCGATAAATATATACCAAACAAGAGAGGTCCCAGGACTGAGCCTTGTGGGACACCACTTGTAAGTGGTTTGGAGTCTGGCATGGCTCCAGCAGTTCTAACCATGTGGGTTCTGTCCTTGAGCCAGTGTGCAACCCATCTAGTGACATAGGGGCTCATATTTAAGCTGGTGAGCTTCTCTAGAATGCCAGAGTGGGGTATTGTTTTGAAGGCTTTTGCGAGGTCCAGGTAGGCTGTGTGGACCACCTTCCCCTCGTCAATGGCCTTGGTGACTGTTTCAAAGAAATCAACCAGGTTTGAGAGGCAGCATCTGCCCTTAACAAAGCCAAACTAGGTATGAATCAGTGTCTGTAGGTCCCCAATATCTATATTTATGTGGTCCATGATGATCCTTTCCATAGCTCTGCAGACCAAGCTAGTGTGGCTTATGGGGCGATAGTGTCCAGGATCCGTTGAGGCACCACCTTTCTGTAGAGGGACCACTGTTGCTGTACGCCACACTTTGGACACATATCCTGTAGTAAGGCTGGGATTGAACAGTAGTTTTATGTTTGGTTGTAGCACGTCTTGGAGATCATGTAGAACACAGCCCAGGACACTGTCTGGTCCCATTGATGCAGTGTGTATTGCTTTGGAGAGGGCGGCTCTTACCTGAACATCTGAGATGTCAGGGGGGCAGCACTCTGCTGGGATACATATTTGCCCTTTCGGTGTGGAGGGGGGTGAGAAGTTTGCACTGAACCTGTCAGCTAGAATGTTGGCAATGTCTGTGCGTTTGGTGTTTCTATTGACATTTTGGACTACCTCTGAGCATATCTGGGAATTACCACCCAGGTTCCTAACATAACTAAAGAAAGCCTTGTGATTATCCTTAGTGTCCTGTGCAATTACTCTCGAAGCTGGCCTTAGACAATCTTATGAGTGCCTGTAGTTATTTGCTAATACTGATCAGTGATGCCTTCCCTTTTTGGGATTTTGCTGTATCATTTAGTAGCTTCCTCCTTCTATTGTGTCGTTTGTTTATGGCTGTGGTCCACCAGACAGGACGTCTGCCTTTGGAGGATTGGGTCTTGGTTTTATTCGGGATCACATGACCCATGCATTCCTGAAGGTGTCCATAGAATGCGTTTATAGAGGAATCTGTGGTCTGGTCTGTAGTTTCCACAGGCCCGGGGGCTTTGAAAGTTTCCACCTCAGTTTTGAGGAGTATGAATTTGCTTTAGAGAAGTTGTTCACTGTGGTGTTCTGGGCAGGGGGTGGGATTGGGATGTGAATATCCAGTGAGATTAGTTTATGGTCTGATCTTACCAGTGAGGGATACACTTCTGGTCTGGAGCATAGAGTCCCCATGTTGGTGATGATCAGGTCCAGTATGTTTCACCTTCTTGTGGGAGTGGTAACAAGTTGTTCCATAGCATTTGAGCTCATATATTCTAGGAATCGTTGGCCTAGGGTGTTGGAGCTAGAGTCATGCTCCCAGTCCATGTTTGGGTAGTTGACATCACCCAATATAATGGTGTTTGGAGAGACCTTCATATTTCCACTGTTCACTGGACGGCCGAGTGCAGTTCCTGGGTTTGGGAGGGTGGTCTGTAGAAGGCTATAACCTGGAAGGCAGTTTCACCCATTGTTAGTTGCACATGGATAGTCTCTGATGCTTGGTGCTTTGCCACCAACCTGGAGGTGTGGGTATCTTTGATGAATATCAATACTCCCCCTCCATTTGTGGTTCTTCCAAGTTTTGGAGCTGAAAAGCATGGTATGAGGTATAACCTGGTAGTGCTGGGGTGCTCTCGGTAGCTCTGAACCAGGCATCTCTTACTGTACAGATATTGATGTTCTCCATGCCAAGGAGAGTTTCGGGTGCATGCATCTTGAGGTTTAGACTTCTGGCGTTGGGTAGCATTACTCTTAGTTTTTTATCCCTTGTGATACCTATGAAGGTGGATTTGTCATTTGAGCCTTGCCTAACATAGGCACTATGGGGGTAGCAAGAGCCTTTGCCAATATCTGAAAGCCCAGGGGTGACAGGTGCAAACCATCCCTAGCGAAGCAGGTGGTTCAACAGAAGATGAATATGTGAGGATGTAGTTCCTGTGATTAGTTAGCAGTAGCATATATGACTGCTCACGTGGACAAATGCCAGGTAAGTCATATGCAATGTGTCACAGGCAACGTACATGTGAACAGGACAAACAGTGACATTATGTCAAGTGAGACATGGACATACATATAGTAAGCTATGCAGATGTCACTAGGAGTCCACAGAAGCTCTGTAACTATGCATTGCAGGTGGGATCAGTATTCCAGGGTAATTGCAAGCAAACATGCATGCAAACAAAGCTACAGTAAACAGGGCTGCATGTAGTCCATTGTACAACAAACAAGCTGTACCACTTCCAGTAGGTAACACTGCAAATATGCAGGCACTATGCACATGGAAATACACAGGTCAGATGGCTAGGGTCCAGTCTCAGCGCACACAAGTGTACAGACCATGTACTGTCAGGATGTACAATAACTGGATGGAAACCCATGTGCTCATACCTGCACTAATACACATGTCAAATAACAGACACTGAGCCTTCACTCAGTGGTTCCATACATAGTAGGATGTGTGCTACCTGGCCTGCCACCACAGTATCCCTGACATATATGGGTACTCTTCCTCCTGTGACAGTTAGTTTTATGTGTTGGGGCTGTCTAGCATGGTATGAGATGTGAGCTTGCAGTGCTAGGGTGCTCCTGTGTGTCCTGTACCAGTCATGTAGTACTGCACACATATCAACATCCTCAAACATCCACATTGCAGAATCCAGTGTGGCCAACATGCCACTTACAGTTTACATGTCCATCATTGCGTATTAATACATTCATTACCTTATCCCCTGTGCTACCTATGTATGTAGCCTTCTGTTGACATCCTTACCACTAGTATGCCAACATGTGCAGATGATACACTATGGTACTTACCATGGGTGTAGACAACAGTACATGACAATCACACCCTTACTGCATCAGGCATGCTGTGATATACCCACAATTAATTCAGCACACAGTACTGTTAACAACATGATACTATTACTACACGTCTATGTAGTCACCCTGTGCATCAACAACATGTTAACCTGTACCTGCACTGATGTTACAGATTGCAGGAGGTGGCACAGTTTCATCATATGCACAGGGTGTGAACTTGGTATGCCTGAGTCAGCCACCGATACCACCGATTGACATGTATGTGTATGTGTGTTGGTGAGGGACAATAGTACAAGGTGGGGCAATGTTGATGCAGTGTGTGCATGTATGCGGTAGCCCTAGGTGTTGTCAATTCGCATGTGTGTATGGATGCACACAGTTCCACCTCATGGCTGCCATATACTGGTGTTTGTGGACAGCCACAGACTGTACCTGCCAGGTCATACAGATCAGTGTCTCTGGCCATGGACACGGTACCTGTGCCTTGCAGGGGTGCTACGGACCATATCCGGTACCAACCCAGACTGGGTACTGTCATCAGAAGCAGGTGTTCATTGACTGGACACAGATCCCTGTCGGGCCTGGCCAGAGCCATGTGCACGTGGCCTCCTGGGGCGGTCTGATGACAGCACAGACCCAGCATTGCTGGGGCTGCTGCTGGCACTATAGGGGCGGCCGTGGCCTTGTTGTCGACTGCAAGCTGCTGCTGTTGCTGGCATACGCCCATGTCGACGCCTCAACTGTCCACCATCGCCCTGGCTCATGGACATGTAGTTGTGGAACCGGTCTAATATGTCCCCACAACGTCTGTCTATGACATCGGTGAAATTATGGATGGCAGCCGCAATGTCACACATACTGTCAGTCATGGCTGTGCAACATGCTGTCAGCTCCCTCAGACCCTATCTGGTGTACCATTCCATACGTGACTGTGCCTGCAGGACAGCCTGAAACATAGCTGAGGTTGTAAGACCACTGTGGGCACATCTGACAGGGGCAGTACGCCCACGGATGCTCCCACGAGAACCCCTGTACATCTGTCTGTGTGGTACCATCTCTGGGCCATGCCCATGGCTGCTGTGTGGGGAAGCATGTGCCACAGCTACCACATTACCCTGGTCAATGCCCACTGTATGCTGTCCGTCACGCAAGGACATTGGTGACAAAGGGTGTATTGGCAGGATAACTGTGCGCATTGATGGGGTCGACAGCTGTGTACTGTCAATCGGCTGACCAATGGTGGACCCTGGCATACCTTCCTGTGCCATTACACAGATGTCATCATTATCAGTACCCATGGCACCTGATTCAGGTTCCCTGCTGCATGACACCAGAGCAGCACCAGAACCTGTGGGAGGGAAACAGGAAACACAGTTTACAATGTCTACACATTACCAGTGATGCACACATCCACACATGCACAGGTCCAGACATGCACACATGCACACATGCACAGGTGCACACATGCACACATGCACAGGTGTACACATGCACAGGTTCACACATGCACACATGCACAGGTGCACATGCACAGGTGCACACATGCACAGGTGCACACATGTGCACATGCACACATGCACAGGTGCACACATGCACAGGTGCACACATGCACACATGCACAGGTGCACACATGCACACATGCGCACATGCACACATGCACATGCACACATGCACACATGCACACATGCACACATGCACAGGTGTGCACATGCACACATGCACATGCACACATGCACACATGCACAGGTGCACACATGCACACATGCACACGTACACATGCACACAGTTGCACACAATTGTACACTACTCAGTATGCGTGATATCAACACACAGACACAGACACACCTACATGCATACAAAGAGCACTACTAAGTGAGCCTAATATTACTATTACTATCAAGACTATTACAGGTATTGTTAATACACACTCACCAGCATGGATAGGCTGCATTGCTGTTACACCGGAGGGACCTGCAGACGTGAAGAAACTACCACAACTGTGCCATTGTTACTGAGTATGATACAGGTCAGTAGTACAACAGTCACCTTTCACAGGTCAGCTGCTAATATTGAGGATATCACACTTGCACATTAAATACTATGGTGACAGCTACAAACCAAGGACACACCTCACACATGCATTAACTACCAGTGTACACAACAGTCAACTATACATATGGCATATTACCTGCACGCTCACTGTCTTGCTGCTGCATGGCTCCAGCCTCCATCATGCATGTCTGCTGCTGTTGTTGTTGCTAGCAGACTGGAGCCACTACACTCATGAGTAGTCCCTCCAGTCTGGTGAGTGGGGGATGTGTAGCCACCCCACCACCTGTGGTGACCTGTTTCCTGTGGATATCTGACGCACGCTGATGGACATTTCTGATTAAATCACTGCAGTGATGTCGTACCTGCTCATATGTCCTATTATGCGTGCCTATGCCATTTACCCGATGGACCAGGTCTTGCCATAGTGCAGCCCTCTCCTGCTGATTCTGGCTGGTGCGGGAAAAGAGTATTGCATAATCCCGCACCAGGCTCTGGTGTATCTCCTCATCCTCAGCTGTGGAGTAAGCGAGATTCCGCGGGTGAGCCATGTACCTGAAAAAGAAAATAACCTGATATCAGCAATATATGTCAGCAGAATTTGGCACACATACTACTCGACTGTTATGATACAACATATCTCACATATATAGCATCTGTCTGTCTATTGGTGGATACACATGTAAATGGCCAGGTATCAGTGCTCAGCCAGCAACTGTGCAACAGTACCTGGCACACTCCATATGACATACTACCAAACCCAGCAGTCAGAACACTGATTCAGGTCCAGAGCACCTCCTCACTCTGGGGGTTTGTATCTAGGTACTGTATGGCCTACATCATCAACTACTGTGAGCTGACCACACACTAATTGCCCTGGATATACATATCCCACCTCCACCACCAGCACAAACGACTATAGTGAATAACATTGCAGATGCAAACTTTACACTTTGTAACAGTGACATGGTATCCTTTCAGCCCATTGGGCCAGTGGCAGATACAACCCACAATGCTGACCCCTACACAAATGCTTTCTACAGACATCTCCGAGAATGCATGGATCATGCAATCCCATATATGACCAAGACACTCTCCACAAAGGGACAGCATCCTGTCTGGTGGATCCCAGCCATAGACAGATTGTATTACAAAAGATGGAAGCTACTGCAAGACAGAGCATAATTCCATAAAGGGAAGGCATGTCTGAGCAGCACTAGTAAGGGTCTATTTTCCATCATACAAACATCCATGGGCAACTTTGAGAGGGAAATCAAGAGGGACACTACAGATAACCAGAAGGCCTTCTTCAGTAATGTTAGCAACCTGGTCAGAATCCATCCTCTATGCCCATAGTTAGTACACAACAATAAATATTTCACTGAAACCACAGATATTGACAACATTGTGGCAGACAGGTTCAGTGCAGGTATCACCCTGCCCTCTCCCCCAAAATAAGACATAGTTATCCCAGCTGACTGTAACCTCCCTGTCATCACAGATGTCCAGGTGAGAGCCGCCCTCATGAAAGCAGAATACACAACATGACTGGGACCTGATGGTATCCCCAGTTGCATGCTACATAAACTCTGACAGGAGCTAAACACACATATAGAAGTGCTATGTAACAATAGCCTGACTACAGGATATGTACCTGTACACTGGCACACAGCAGCAGTGGTTCCACTCCTTGAAGGAGGCACCTCAACATACCAATACAATACAACACAATACATTACATTACAATACAATACTATACAATATGCTATTGCCCCTGGGACTACAGCAGCATACTGTTCTGCTACCCTGACCATTGTAACACATGTGGTGTGATGGTACCTGCTGCTGTCACACAGTTACACAGGGTGACTCATATGGCATATTACCTATCTGACTAAGATTCAGCAGGGGTATGTGTGACATGTACTCATGGGGAGTCTTGCTTCTTAACACTGTGTGGTTTATTGCAGGGTATGTCTTATCTGTGGGTAGGAACTTTTACGTACACATGTGCTCTCTATTGCAGTGGCATGGATGACACACAGCAGTCATTTAGGTTGTGGATGGTGTGAGGTGTTACTATGGTTGTTGGACATCTGTCATGGATGTGACTTACGTATGTAAATCCGGGAGTGGTAACCTCTATGTGGGTAGTATGTGTGTACTCTGTGGTGTTGTCAGTCACTGTGCATTGGTAATGTGTTTGAGTGCATTGTCACAGTGTTGTACATGTCACTGTGTCCTTCTCCATATCTGTAGCTGTCATGTGAGGTCAATACCATGGCATCCATTATGTGGTGTGGAGGGGTACACCGACCTACATGTCCATAGCTGACACACCATGTCTGCTGACACATACCATGTGCAGGTATTCCAGGAATAGTGTGCCACTGTGAATATCATTGGGGGCACTATTGTACACATTTATGACCCTGTTCACCCCTGACACATGCAGTGGTGGGCAGCCAATCACATATCTGGTGGTTACTGGTGTAGGTGATTTGAAATGGGGTATGGTACTCTGGTTTTGACATTGGTGTTCACTCCATGCCTTTGTCACCAGGCACCTGCTGCAATACATCTGTACACATGTGCCTCACTCAGAATATATATACATCTCTCTCTCTCTCTCTCTATATATATATATATATCTATATACGTATATAGATATATCTATATACGTATATAGATATATGTATGTATATATATATATATATATATATATATATATATATATATATATGTCTGTATACATATACACATATATATATTGATGTACATATATTGCTATAGATATGGAGGGGGACACAGAGGGGTGAGAGTGACAGAGGGTGGGACAGGGTGTGTTGAGGTCGTCATATACAGTCATACCTGTAGATAGTCAGATCAGTCTGTCTATGTATATGTATCTACATATATCTATATCTGTATGTGTGCATTACATATATATGTTTGTAATTTTATCTATCTACATCTGTCTATGTATTCCTGCATCTCTCTCTATGTATGTATACATATATGCATATCATATATATATATATATATATATATATATATATATATATATATACATACATATATATTTTGACATACATACGTATCCATATGATAGACAGGTATATCAACATGTTTGTCTACCATACTGTATACACACACTAACATACTGCTAAACATACATAACTGTGAAACCTACTTTGTACATTGCACTACAACCTACAGTCAACCTACATTGATATGTGCACATAGATGCTCTCACATACAAATGTATGTACAGCCTTCACTGATAGTTGCTGTATGTCTCCTGCCCTTTACACATCTTCATATACATATGGATACAGACCAATGACACATATGGAGGGTTCACAGTATGTAGACCTTCATAGTATTACTTTACATTACCTGTGTTTGTCACAGCTGCTTGTGTTGCCGTCTGGTTTTCTGTCCTGCTGCTCCACTTGCCAGTTGTCAGCTTTCAGGTGGCTGTTGCTGAATTTTGTTTGTGTCTGCTTAATTTCAATTTTCTCTGTCTCTGTCTCTCTCTGTCTGTCTGTCTGTCTGTCTGTCTCTCATGTCCTCCTCAGGGTGCAATGAAAGTATTGTATGTGTGGACTTGGAGTACAGCATACTTTTGTAGGTATCTGCATATGTCCATGTGATGGCCTCTACACCAATTGTTAGCCAGCATTTGCTAATTGCATGCAGCCAGTTGTGTACTGATTGCAGTTCTCACTGTGATTTCAGAACAGTGCTTTAAAAAGGTATGTGAGATAGGTGTAGCCCTTTCAGATTTTAAGGGCAGGGACCATGCTGGTATGCTGTGGACAATGTTCTGTGAGTGTAAAGGTTGATATATCTCTCATATTTCCAGCTGTGTTGTAGATTAACATTCCTCCATTCATTTCTCCAGTTTCCTGTACTAACTGTGTATGTACACTGACACCTACAACTACTACTACTGTTAATGTGTGTGTGTGTGTGTGTGTGCTTTCCTTTCACTTTTGCTTGCACTTTGTTGCTAAGGCTTCAATATTTGCCCGTTACAGTCACTACTTTTATGCCTGCTAGGTGTCCTGACTGTAGTGTGCTGCTGTAGCTTTCCTATTTTCCATGTACATTCACACCTTGGAATGCTTGCTATATCTGCTAGGGTGTTACAGCATGCAGTGTGGTCTGGCTATGGTGTGGGCCTTGACATCTATTAGGGTATTTGAGTATGCTGCTGAGCAGGTCCCAGAGACTCTCAGGTTCATTTGTTATCTGCCTCATGGAATGGTACATATCAGTGGGGTACACCCATTAAATTTTCTGGTATGCTGCAGTTGTGACTGTGGGTTAGCATGAGCATATGTATTACTACACTTATTCTGCCATACAAGTGGTTAATACTTTCAGGACTCCATAGTTACCATTGCATGTGTTGTTACACCTTTCTGCCTACTGTTTGTACATTTCACATGGAGTCGGTGGGGCATCCCTGTTAGTCATTCACTGTTGCTATGTCTAGGCTCTTAACTATTCAAATATGGTGGTGTCAGACATCTCATGTGTACAAATATTTGCAGGTTGTCCACATTTCTGCCTCATATTTTGGTCAATATCTCATGCACAGCTTTTTCTGGCAAATCACTCTGGGCTCATGTCAGAATATAGTGACAAACATTCAAGTTTCAGACTTCATACCCTTGCAAACATCCCACAAAATACAGACCCTGTTACTCTCTGAACTGTCTATGTTTGTTGTAACATTATTTGTAATGTGTCCCTGGTTTTGGGCCTTTGCTCCACATATTTTATTACTTGGTCCGGATGTGTTCCTGTAAGAGGTTGTGGGGTATGGGCAGTGATTATCCTGCTGTGAGTATGTGTGTGGCTTGCAAGGTGCTACAGTGACATTATTACCTACTAGCTACCAACTAGCATGGCTGTTTCTGTTCACACACTACTATTATGGAAATCCACTAGTTTTGACAGTAATACTAAATGACATGCTTTGTGTACTACACATCCTATATTCCCTTTACATTCATTCCTACTAATACATAATATATTTATTTTAGCACAATGTTCTTGTATAACAGTCTTTCCTTAGTGGTAAGTCATGCAGACTACTGTTTCCAAGGTCCTGGGTTCGGGACTGACGGTGGGATTTTATTTTGCTTTTGAACTGACTACAGGACCTGTCAATCAGAATGACTAAGGCACTTTTAAGCAGTTGTAACTGGGTTAGCGCTGGTTTGCGCGGAGCTCACGCATGCGCACTGGTGTTTAGCTCCGTGCACACATGCGCACACCCGCTTACAACTGCTTAAACGTGCTTACTCTTGCGCACACCCTCACTATTTTCTTTGAAAGAAATGAAAATGGGGAGACAGGAAAGTGGTGAAAAAGGGGTCACAAAGAGGGTAAGACAGTAGGGAAACAAGCTTGGGTTTTGCAGGAGGGATGTAGGTAAGGCCCATAGCTGCCCATTTCTTCATCAGCAACAGCTGTGCATATGTTTGTAATTTGGTGTGATATTTGATACCTTCCACCCCTGAGAGAGGTGTAAGGACAACAATAATACTTGTTGTACAGCCAATTGTAATTGATAGTTTCCATGTCTGGTAGACATATGTGCGGAATGGGCAGCTATGTACGGGGCGCAATTTTTTTGTGGGTACAGAGTGCCCTTTTTTTTTTTTTCAGGTGAGAGTGGTATGTCAGGTGAAGGAAGTTGGTATAGCTGGGGAGGTAGGTTGGGTAGGTCAACAGACAAGACAAACAAGATGCATACAGGGGCAGTGTATGACACATGTGGGGGGGTTACACAATTGACGGGGACGGAGGTTTGGATATCCAGAGCCCATGAGTCCACAGATGGCAAAAGTGGAACTGATATCCCCACCCATGGGCAGTTGCCACTGTTTCTTCACTGCCCAGGATGGGGCTGTGCTGGGGGCTGTGTAGGCTGGGCAACAGGCATGCCCGTAAGTTGTGCCACCTGTGCCTCAAGCTGGCGTAGGGGCTCAAGAACAGAGTCCCGGTTCTCCCTACGCACCACAGTCCGGGCACTACGGAGGGTGAGTGGTGGTTCTCCTCCGGCCACACTTGCAGAGGTGGGATGGGCCCCATCCCCTGCAGCGCTTCCACCCGCAGGTGGCACAGGGCCACTGGAGGAGGGTCCAGACTGGGCATTAGTGCCAGGTGCACTCGCCAGCTGAGGTGGGAGAGGTGGGTCCACTGGAACCCGCCTTCCATGTCGTTCTATGTTTTGCATTATGTGATGACAGTTTGGGTTAGTAACATACAATACCATTCGCAATTAGTTGTAACAGCATGCATTAGTATTCCCATTAACCAAACACCCAGATATTCACACCATTAAACAGCAAGCATAACACATGCATAATTTGAACAGCAATACACAGTCCAACAACATGCAGGGTTGATTGATGGCAACAGGCCATCAGGTTTGGATGTATGAACAGGGCAGATGCATCAACGGACATGCAAATATTTATGACCCATCAGGACAAATGTCCAGGGGTGTTAATTGTGATTGCACATACCATTTTCACGTGGAATGGATTATATGTGGTTATAGGGTGGGGTAAAGAAAATATTATTAACACCTTCGAATACCAATACATATGCTGTACATTTCTAATAGCTACAGATATATACACACTACTGTTCTAACTACAGTTTCCTATATGATAACTACTTCAATTTGCTACATCAATATACATTTTATTGTTATTCATACACGTTCATATCTGGATTTGTTCAGCTACATCATCCTGCTACATTTGCTTTATGTAGCTATAGACAACTGTGGATGTCTGATATTTCAGACAATCATACTATCTGCATATTGCAGACTGAGAGCAACATATCCAGATTTTGGGATACACATTTCAGCTGCAGCAACACTTTGGACACATTTCGCAGTTTGGTTCTACTTGTCACATTCATTTAATTCTGTACTGACTGCAGTATATTTTATACAGGGGTTATTATTACTTTATTGGTGGATTCATAACTCTTTCTCACACCCTTTCACTTGTTTTCATTTTACTATTCAGGATGGTACTTACTTCTAGGCTTTATTGACATGTTTTACCTGTAGTTATTACAATCCTTTCCAGCAGTCTCACTTCTGTCATGTTTCAGTATTGCAACAGGGATATATTTCACACATGTGAGTTGCTCATCTTCTGCAGCTGTACTTTTCAGCCTGCTGCAGGTTGTGCACTATGATATTATAGGTGGGGCATCTTTATTTCAGCCTTTATTTCAGACATTTTCATTTTTCTGTTTGGATTTCAGACTGCAGCACACTTTTGTAATGAAGCAATACTTGCAAACACTTTTACACTGTTACTTGCACATTTTATTACTTAGTGACTACACTGCACTCTTTTGCTAACTGTCATACTTTTATATTTCTTTACAGTTACTGGGAGTGGATTACTGACCTGCCTGGTGGCGCAACCGCACCAGCCTATCACCATAGGCTCTGCGGTTCACAGAACGGACACCTGCAGCTGTAATATAAATGATGTAATATTGGAATACACATCTCCATAATATCAGCTAATTTAATTTCTTACATACATAATTAAATGTAACTTACTCAGTAGTGGGGCATTGGGCATTTGCCGGGCCTCCTGGATCCAAAGGTTCAATCAGTCCTGCTTGCGTCTCTTCAGGTCTGCATGGTGGTGACGGACCTGCTCACCAGTCCTTGGAATCCCTGTGGCACTGGTAAGATCATGAGCCAACCGGTCCCACACCTCAGCCCTACATGCTCCCCACAGGACCTGGCCCTGCATGAGTTGGGCCTCATGATTGTGGACTAGGAGCCAGACCATGTATCTGGACTCCTCAACGCCCCACCTCTGTGCTCAAAAGCAACTACCCTCACCTACACCTGACATTCTGGCTGCAAGTCAGTTCAACAATTGTTTATGCTGTGTATTCCCGGGTATGGGGCTTATATATGCCGTTTTTCCCACACTTATCTGTGATTGGCCATTTTGGAATTGTATCCACTTCACAAAACCTGCTTTGTCATGCTCTACTTTCTATTCGTTCCTATATATTTGCTATTACTGCATTCCTGAGTGCAGCTGTCATAGCTTAGTGGTTCAGTACCTTGACTATGGTGCATGGTATCCTGGGTTCGAACCTGGCCACTGCCTTTTATATTTTATGACTGTCTAGACAGGCTAGGGGGTGTGTCTGTGTAAAGGCAGTTTTGTTACAGCTTGCTCAACGTTGCCCGTCGGTTAGCTTGTTGGCACGGTGCGCAGCTCCGCGCAAATGGAGTGCGCTGGCTTACACCTCATTTGGCTGTCAGCACGCATAGTATGCTCAGCTCAGCTAGGGTCACACAGCTTCAGCATGTGAAACCACTGCTCACCTACGGGCACTCATTTTGCACCTGTTAAACCACTGCTCACCTACGGGCAGATGCACTCACCTTGTTAAACTGTAGCTCAGCTATAGGCACATCTGGCATTTTTTTATTGTTTTGTTACCTCACATTTCTTCAAAATAAATGGACTAGTTCATTACATTTTACATAAAATGTGATTTTATATGTGTACATGTTTGTCAGGGACTTGTTTCATGCTTATTTTGCTAAAAATAAAAGTTGGTGTTGTGGGGGCTCGAACCATGAATGCCTGCTCTTCAGCTGACGTCTCTAACGCTACGCTATTGCTTCTTGGCTTACTTTGCATATTTAGTTCTTATATGCTTTCCCAATGACTGCTAACTGTAGCTGTGCTACGGGCACGCCCGCGCAAACGAGCGCACTCACGGTTAAACATCTTTACAATTAAAAAAAAATATATCACATGTTCATTTATATATTTTCTGTTCATAGTCTGTGGGGGCATGTGTTGCGTTGTGTTTATTCACATTTCCATGGACTCTGTCGTGGGTGTTTACTTTGGGCACTTTTACTCTTCTGGGGGCGTGTCCGCTTGCAGGGCTCGGCCTACGGACACGCCCCCTACTGTCTTACACGGACCGTGTTAGACTTAGGTGTGATTCAGCATGCTCTCATGAATATGCAGAGCATGCTGACATCACTCCGTTTAACTGCAGCCTCCGTGTAAGAGTTATAACTCTTACACGGAGGCTTCGTGAATCCTGCCCATACTTTATTACTTTTGTAATACTTTGTTATATGAGGTAGTACTTAACTATAATTTACTTCTCCAAGTAGACTGGGAGGATGCTGTAATATGTTTTAGAAGGACAGGAATACATGGCCACAGTGAAGCATTTATTTTGTCTTTAGTCTCATGTACTTGGATGTTACATTCATTATTTGGAATGACAGTTCCAATAAAATACCTGAATGTTTTGAATATTTGAATAGTTCCACCAGTTTTCTAAGGTTTACATATACCCACAGGACCACAGAGATTTGATTATTTGGATATGACCACTGGTAAAAGGGAAGGATCCTTAACATTTAAAAGAAACCAACCTTTTCCAATAGTTATTTGTACTACACATTCATTGTACCTTTAAATCATATATATGTCATGTCCCATGGAATCTAATAATGTTTTATAATCAGGAAGGGAGGATGTGATTCTTTATTCTGATGTAGGGTTGCCTTGCCACCTTTTAACAAGGCCAAAGTGGGATGTGGGGGTGTGGCCAGTAGGACATGGGTGAGGCCAATAAGACACTGGCCACACCCCCACCACGGCATCACCAGAGGTGTTAAAGGAGATGCAGTATTACAGTCATGGGTACAACACTGTGAAGTTATTACAGCATACTGAAAACTCACAAACCATTTAAATTAAGTGAAGCAAAGACATTACTCAGTTATAGTAGTAAGTAACCTTTAAAGGAAAAAACACACTACTCATTAAACATGTACTTGTTTATTTAAAAAAAGTAAAATAATCCTTCATAAACCAACCATGACTTTTCTGAAAGAAAAGTAAAAAATCTACATTACAGCATAATGAAAACTCACAAACCATTTAAATGAAGTGAAGCAAACACGCTACTCAGTTGTAGCAGTAAGTAACCTTTAAAGGAAAAAACACACTACTCATTAAACAGACACTTGTTTATTTAAAAAAAAGTAAAACAATCCTTCATAAACCAACCATGACTATTCTGAAAGAAAAGTAAAAAATCTACATACCAGACACAAGCTAAATGTGTATAATTAAGACTGTTTTTATTGCAAATTAAAGCAAAAAAAAAAAAATCTACATATTGCACACTAGTACACTAACGAAATCACTTTTTTGAAAAATGTGTATTTTGCATTTGATTTTATGGCTTAAAGAAGGGCCCGGTTTGATACAATATTTGAATAAAAGTCACTACATTTCATCCAGTAATTTATAGTCATCATTAGATCGTTTTTTAACAAGTCCACACTACATCAGTTTCGCACATCTATCCATTTACTTTTCACCAAAGAAAAACCTCTTTCTGCAAATGCATTTGATGTTAGTATAGATAATACCCTGGCAATTACCGGATATAGTGCAGTCAGCTCAGGCCCTTCTCTGAAAATCTTCAGCCACTTTTCTCCTGGGTTCAGGCTTGTGGTAAATAACTGTTCGAGAAAGGGCCTAATTGCCAAGTAGTCCCTGGAAAGATGATCTTCATCTACATCCTGCGGACTTAGGGCAGAGGTCACATTGAGTATGTCACTGAAAGCAAAGGGCTCAGTTAGAGATAATTTAGACAGTGTAAACAAGTAGTAGTTTTCAGTATAATCAAACCGCTGTTCTAAGTACTTGACTGCTGTCTCCAAGAACACAATGAAGTCTCTTTTCAGTTTGTTAGCAGAAGTACTGTCTAATGTGTTCATAAGTGCCCTAAGTTGCCCTCCAAAGAAAGCGCCTTCAGCTCTTGCCTGCAGTTTTTGTTTCAGCGAGACCATTACACAAAATGTTTCCATGGCAGTAAATGCTGATTTTTCTAATGTACTTATATGTTCATTGAAATCCACAAGAACAGCACTGACAAAGTGCAAATAGTACTGGGGCAGCATAGGCAATGCATTCTCACTGTGCTCATTAGCTGAAAAGTACTGCCATATCTTCCTGGGGTCTCCTCTTCTCCCTGGGAGAGGAAATAGGACTGGAGCACTTGGAGATTTTTTGCTTTTCTTTCAATGGCTGGCATTAGTGACAGCCACCTTGTTGGCACATGTCTTTAACAGACTCTCAAATTCCATGCCACAAAACTCAGAAAAGTCTTTCATGTCTCTGGTCCTTGTGGCAGAACCTGAGAAATGGATGAAAAGTTTCATTACAAATACTTCCACATCATACGGTAGTTGGGCTGCAGCTTTTTTAGCTGCATTGTGAATAATGTGGGCAACACAGTTAGCCTTCTGGAGTGATGGGCACTTTTCTTTTAATCTGGTATACACACCAGATTTCTTCCAATAGTTCACACTGGCATTATTAGCCCCATATACTGAAATGCTGTTCCAGGGCAAGGAGTGCCTTTCCATAATGTTCGGAATCTGCTGTGATATAACCTGTGCAGATAAATCAGGATCTTCATAGAAGTCCAAAAAGTCATGTACCACTCTTTCTCCTTTAAAAAAATACCTCACAACAAGTGGAAATAATTTTATGTTCCCCTTGTTGGAAGGATCCGATGAAATTGCAAATGAAGTGCCTGTTTTTTGAAGGTCATGCAGGAGGCATTCGAATGAGTGTGGTCCGAAAACATTTTTGACAATGGCTTCAGCCTTGGTTCTTCCACAAGATAGTTTCTTTTCAATGAATGAGTCGCTGTACAACTGGCTGGCCAACTTTGTTTGTCTTTGCGGCTTTTCCCGGTTAAGGGTCGCCACAGCAGAACTCTGGTTCGCTAATGATTGGCAGTAGATTTTTATGGTGCCGAGTTGCCAGCCCAATGCCTAACCTTCAGTGAAGGCATGCCCATTCACACATGTCTTTTGAACGCCACTCGACCGCGGGGAGGACATGCAGACTCCACACAGAAGGCACTCCAGCCGAGAATCGAACAGGAAAAGCTCTTGCTGTGAGGCAACAATGCTACCGCTGCACCTGCACAGTCCAAACTGTTATAGGAAATATTGTGCTTAACAGCATGGAATACCTCAGAGGCTTCTGCTGCAATGATCCTAAGTTCTGGTCCCTCAATGTTTGTGTTCTTTGCCCATTTTGTCATCAGGTAATTGGATTTTGCTTGAAGAATAATAGTCTTATGTTGTTCAGTTGCCTCATATTGTAAGACATTGTTTCTTCCACTGTGGGTTACTAGAAATTCTTTCTTGCAGTACCTGCAGAATGCTTTGACATCACTGCATCTCTCTCTCCAGTCAAATTCCGTTTTCCAAACATCCTGCCACGTGCATATTCTCTTGTTGGTTGACTGTGATGAAGCTACGGCTCTCTTCATTCTTGAATCTGTACCTTCCTGATCTGCAACATATTTAGCAAAACTGTGGTAGCAGGGTGCATTAACATACTGGTGCACGAAAGAACTAGCTAGAAACACTGGCATGTGAAATCATTGGTTTGAAAAAGACTAGCATCTGATAATCATAAAAACATTGGCATATGAAACACGAAGCAGTTTAACGTTCTTCTTTGATATAGATTCACTAAAGACCTGAGAATGAACTGGCCTTGGCTCTAGATGATTGCCACTGTTGACTGATGTCCCAATGACCCCATGTGCAAATATGGGAAAAGGGGGGTTTAGATGGATGAATACAGACACTGGCATGGAAAAGAACTGGCTACAAACTCTAGCAGATGAAAGAACTGGCTACAAACACTGGCACGTGAAAGAACTGGCTTGAAAAACATTGGAATGCGAAAGAACTGGCTTGAAAAACATTGGCATATGAAAGAACTGGCTTGAAAAACATTGGCATATGAAAGAACTGGTTTGAAAAAACATTTGTATATGAAAGAATTGGTTTGAAAAACATTGGCATATGAAAGACCTGCAGAATGGAGCAGAAGAGAATTCACATTACAAACCATTTAAAAAAGGTAAAATAGTAAATGAGGTAATGTAGGGGGCATTTTGGCCATTGAAAACTTTGACATTAACACAGCTTGTAGAAAAAAAAAATGCATTATTTTTACCGCCAAACATAGGTTCATAGGTTCATAGGTTCATACTAGGCTATCTGCCCTAGGGCATTTATAAGCCCATCCAGAGTGTGTGTGGCTTTCACCACCCCTTAGGATGAGAATACTATATCCATTAGTTTGCTGTGCCTCTGTCCAGCAGTGACACAGAGATGATTCCCGGGGTAAACCTACGATCTCCCATCCACTCGTCAAGATTTCTCTTGAACAGAGTCAGTGAGGGGCTCTGCCTCACATGGACTGGGATTCTGTTCCATAGTGTAGGGAGTCTCTGGGTGATGAATCTGTCCCTCCAGCACGTCCTATTTATATCCGTGTTGAGGTTTAAGTCTCTTGCTCTCGTGGCTCTGGTGAATTTGGATTTTTTGAGGTGGAGCATGTCCATTAATTCCTGGTTGGACATGGCCTTGTATGTCAGGCACAGATCACCTCTGAGCAGACGGTATGCAACTGAATAGAGCTAGAGTTTCTTCAGTCGGGCATCATATGACATATGTTTGAGCCCCTTTATCCATTTGGTGAGGAACTTTTGGGGTCTTTCCAACTGCTGCAGGTGTCGGGTAAGGTACATTCCGAATGGGGCATTGTACTCAATCATTGGTCTGATAAGTGAAGAGTACAGGGGTACAATGACCTCTCCTGATCTGGATGTGAATCCCTTCATGATCAGGTGGGCAATGTAGAAGGTCTTCCTAACCACTTTGGCAATGTGAGTGTCAAAAGAGAGGTTACTGTCAACTTGGGTCCCCAGGTCCCTGATAACTTCTTCTGTGTTTAATGGATTACCACCTATGTGGTAATTAGGGGTTACCTTGTTTTTCCCAAAGGGTATGACTATACATTTCTGGCATTTAGCTTAAGGCCATGGCTCTGGCACCAGTTATCCATTTCTATGAGACCTCTCTGGAGGATGTCTGTGTCTGATGGAGTGTCAATTATGGTGCCCAGTTTGCAGTCATCTGCAAATTTTGTCAGCCACAATCCCCTATGTTTGCCTGCACTTCAGAAAAATAAATGCCGAACAAGAGGGGCCCAGGACTGAGCCCTGTGGGACACTGCTCGTGACCGGCTTAGAGTCTGACATGGCACCAGCAACTCTAACCCTATGTGTTCTGTCCTTGAGCCAGTTTGTAACCCATCTTGTGACATATGGGTTTACATCTAAGCTGGTGAGCTTTTCTATGATGCCCGAGTGGGGTATTGTGTCGAACGCTTTTGCTAGGTCAAGGTAGGCTGTGTGAACTGCCTTACCCTCATCAATGGCCTTAGTGACTGTTTCAAAAAGTCGACCAAGTTCAAGAGGCAGGATCTGCCCTTGACAAAGCCAAATTGGGTAGGATCCAGTGTCTGTAGGTCCCCAATGTCTTTATTTATGAGTTCCATTATGATCCTCTCCATAGCTTTGCAGACAAGGCTCGTCAAGCTTATGGGGCGGTAATTTCCAGGGTCCGTAGAAGCACCGCCTTTGTGGAGTGGGACCACAGTTGCCGTACGCCATTCTTTGGGTACGTATCCTGTAGTAAGGCTAAGATTAAACAGCAGCCTTATGTGTGGGTTTAGTTCCTCATTGAGTTTGTGTAGCACACAGCCGGGGACACCGTCCAGTCCCATTGATGCTGTGTTTTTTGCTTTAGAGAGAGCAGCTCTCACCTGGGCATCTGAGATGTTTGGGAGGCTAGACTCTGGTGGGATAGATATTTCTCCTTTTGGGGGGGAGGGAGAAATTTGCACTGAACCTGTCTGCCAGTATGTTGGCAATGTCTGTGGGATCAGTGATTTTTTTTATCATTTTGGACTAATTCTGAGCATATCTGGGAGTTTCCACCCAGGTTTCTAACATAGCTAAAGAAGGCCTTATGATTGTCTTTTGTATCATTAGCGATTTTTCTCTCAAAGTTGGTCTTGGATGATTTTATGAGTGATCGTAGTTTTTTGCTAGTATTGATCAGAGATGCCTTCCCTTTTAGGGATTTTGCTCTGTCATGTAGTAGCTTTCTCCTCTTGTTGTAGAGTTTGTTTATGGCTGGGGTCCACCAGACCGGCCGCCTGCCTTTGGTGGAAAGGGTCTTGATTTTATTAGGGATTGCTTGATCCATACATTCCTGGAGGTGCTCGTAGAAGGCATTTGTAAGGGTTTCAGCAGCGTAGGTTGTGGTTTCCACTGGCTCAGGGGCCTTGAAGGATACCACTCCAGTTTTAAGAAGTGTGAAGTTTGCTTTTGAGAAGTTCTTCACTGTGGTCTTTTTTGCTGGGGGTGGATGTGGATCTCCAATGAGATTAATTTATGGTCTGATTTCACCAATGAGGGATATACTTCCGGTGTGGAGCATTTTGTCCCCATGTTTGTGATGATCAGGTCTAGTATATTTTCTCCTCTTGTGGGAATGGTGACTAGTTGTTCCATAGCATTTGAGTTTATGAACTCCAGGAACCTTTGGGCTAGGGTGTTGGGGCTTGAGTAATGTTCCCAGTCTATGTTTGGGTAGTTGAAGTCACCCAATATGATGGTGTTTGGAGAGACATTCATACTCTCCAGTGTCTTCAGGAAGGCTGTGTGGGTTTCCTGAGTTTGAGTAGGTGGTCTGTAGCATGCTACAAACTGTAGGGCAGTTTTACCTATGGTTAATTGCACCTGGATGGTCTCCGATGCTTCGTACGTGTTCGAAAAAAAAACACCCCTCAAGAAAATAAACACATTTTAACTGTATCAAAAAGCCACTCAAAAATGAATGAGAATGCACAGCAGACACCATAGACCCAATTTACCTTTTGACCACAGCAGTTAAGAAAAAAGAAATATAAATGTGAGGGACTAATTTACACAGCACAATGATCTATTAATGAACAGGCCCAACAGCAGCACTGGCTGTAATAGGATTTTAATGAAAGCAGTACATTAAAAATTTATTCGGGACATTACTTAAAACAAAATACAAACTTTGCTACTTATAAAAGCAAACTATCCTGAAACGAAGACGTTATAGCACAATATCAAATGCACTGCATTAACTTCTGAGCATCCATCCACAAAAAAAAAAAAAAAAGGAAAAAGAACGTAAACAGTTTACCTTTTAAAAGTACTTCTTGCAAGAGCAGCTAAAATAAACTACAATGCACAGCAGGCCCCATGTACCCCTTTTACCTCAAAACAGCAATTAAGAGAAATAAAAATAAACCTTTAACAGTAATTTACCCATGCAATAAACAGGGCCAAGTAAAAGAAGCATACCCATATTCACATTACAAACAAAGCAGGACATTTTAACCTTATTAAAGACAGCATAAAAATTAAAATGCACACATTTACAACTATAAATAAAAAACTGTCTTGAAACAGCTACAGCAAGTTGGCAACATGTACTTACTAGAATAATAAATGCACTACGGTACTTATTAACATTCCCCCTTCAAAAAGTAGACTTATACCACATGCACATTGACTAGCAAGAACTAACAGGTAAAATTACCCAAACAGTGTATCCTAAGTTCTTGAAAACAGCATTAAATTCTACACATTTCCACATGAAAAAGTGCAAACTATCCTCGAAAAGAAAGTACCCTGAAAAAGCCATAACAATAGAAATATATCACACTACATTTATCTTTAAGACTGCCCCTCCCCCACCAGAAATAAACAAAACTTCTATACACGCGTTTCAGACTTTAAGAAGTTTTCTTCTTTCGGCTTTTCCCGATTAGGGGTCATCACAGTGGATCACCTGTTCGTTCATGATTGGCAGTGGAGTTTTGCGGTGTTGAGTTGCCAGCCCGATGCCCAACCTTCCACGGAAGGCACACACATGCACGCATGCACTCATGCCTAGGGCCAATTTTCCCAAATCATACCCAAACAACCACAACAATTATAATTACACGCACACACACACACACACACATACACACACACACACACACACACACACACACACACACACACACATACACACACAGTTTGCATACCTTTAAAAGGTACTACTTGGAAATCTCAAAATAACCACTGCACAGATTTAAATACTGTGTACTGCACCCCCTTTTACCTATAAACATTAAAAACTTAAATTTAAATAAAGCACAGTATTCCCATTTTAAATAACTAGAGCCACAAAATACTATTGACTGTTGTACTTATCACTATCACCGTCTTCATTGGGCTACCTGGCTTTCTTCCTACAGGAATGGCTTGCTGGATGACTGGCTTCCTATCTGCTGGAGTGGCTGGCTGGCTGGCTAGCAGGCTCCCTACCTGCTGGACTGGCTGGCTGGCTGGCTTCCTAGATGGCTAGCTAGCAGGAACCCTGCCTGTTTCAGTAGCTGGCTGGCTTCCTAGATGGCTGGCTAGCAGGCTCTCTGCCTGATTCAGTGGCTGGCTGACTTCCAAGATGGCTGACTAGCTGGCTTCTTAGACTGATGGCTGGCTGGCTGGCTTCCTAGATGGATGACTGACTGGCTGGCTTCCTAGAGGGATGGCTAGCTGGCTGGCTTCCTAGATGGATGGCTAGCTAGCTGGCTGGCTTCCTAGATGGATGGCTGGCGAGCTGGCTGGCTTCCTAGATGGATGGCTGGCTGGCTGGCTGGCTGGCTGGTTCTTCGATAGCTGATAAATAATCTCAGTCCTTAAAAATCAAATAGCAGCTGTAGAAGCGCTAATACAAAACTGCTCTACAGCTGCAACTTTTGTAGGGCTCTTCTAAGTGGAATCCCCACCTCCTTCAATCCTTGCAGCCAAATGCTGCATGATTTACACCACCCGCACCTAACAAGGAATACCTCTGCCTGCAGGTCTGGGTTGGTGACGTAACCACATTGCCGTGGAAAGAAATGGAAGTATTTTTGGCTTTTCCATGGCAATTCAGTGTGTATCAGAAAACAGCACTTTTAAAGTCCAACTGCTTGACAGTGTGGGCAATGGGATGACAAGGCTCAACCCGGGGTGTCACGCTGAGAACGGGATGAGTGGTAACCATATTCTGATGAAGTCAAGTTATTTTTATTCACAAAAGTGTCTTTTTACACTATTCTCTGTGATACATAGTTGTTAAATAAGCAGGATGTTTTGGTCTTTGGTACCTATTTTGCCTCATGTGGACTGTATTTTTTAGTTTGTGTTTTTTGCAATGAGTTTGCTATAAAAGAAAGACATTTTTAAAATTATGTATGCTGTTAGTTTAGGAAACAAAAAAAATGCACACTGATAAACATGAAAAGAAATAAAGATGTATGCTGCAATTTCCCAAAGAAACCCACTCAATGCTCATTTTCTTTAAAAGACAATTATATTAAACCTAACAGTACAAACATTATATCTGCAATAATTCTTCAGATGTACATAGTATTTTAGAAGGCAAAGTTGTGTTCATATAGATGAATGCTGAAGACATTTTCTCCTTGGCTAAACCCAATGCATCATGTATGATACATTCAAAAGCAATTACCGGATGTTCATAGGAGATGAATTGTTTTTGTGAAGTTTTATTCAGCAGGCCTTTTACAATTGCAGTATGATCCCATAGATACAGATGGCTTAAAATCTAGCCCTACCTTTTAGAAGAAGCAGTTAACTGAATAGGTAGTAGTTTTTCTTTCGTAAAAAGAATAACAATATACATTTAATTTAGTCACATGCTTAACAGGAGTGCATATTCAAAAGACCATAAAATACTTTTAAGGTACAAAAGCCTCTTTTTTAATTTACTGTCTACCGACCTTGTCTGATTTTAAAACTGTAGTCTTTAATATTTTAGCTATAATGATGCAATTTGTATGTTTACTATTAGTGCTACTCAGTATATAATTTGTTGATTTTATTGCATTTGTATGATCATGGTTATCTGCATTGTAGCTCATAGTCGTAGAAGTAAAGATGTACACTCCATAAAATCCATCGATTGATAAATACAAATAAACTAAAAACACAACATTGGTGTTTTCCCAAATATTTTACTGAAATTTTTGTGACTTCAAAAATACACTCTAACCTGTCATCAGCATAACAATTAAAAGGTGAAAGGAAAATAAAACTGAAATCTAACATAAAACATGTATACTTTATACAAATAAAAAATATAAAGAACTAGAAAATTAGATCTTAGGATAATAATTCCCAAATAATCTGTTGCATTGTGTTAAATAAATGCGTCAGAAGGTTTTCTAAATTATTGAGATATGCTCTTTTTTCTCTATTAACCATACATTCAGAATCCACTTCCTCTAGCATAAAATAATTAGGTATAGTTGAGAAATCTACCACAAACTAAACAATATATAATCATAGATTTACATCCAAAGCAGAGTACCTTGATGAAATCAAGAGGTGGGTGAAATGCTGATTTTAGTCATAAATGTATTTGAGACAAATAAGATTCAATCACTATTTGTATACATCATACCATGCTCTGTGAAACATATTGCCCTAGCATGCAGTTTATGGATCTCTGTACCTTATTATATTAATTAAGCAGTCCAACGTGTACAAAAATATTATAAACAGTGTTTTAACTGTAGTGCAACAGTGCTCTGGGAACTCCTGATCATTTAGTCTGTCTAGTAGTGTTTTCCTGGGTTTATAGTCAGATCATTTCTGTTTATTCCTCTTTCATGGGTATCTTATTCCCTTGTCTCTGAACATTTTCTGAGGGTTTATATTCATTTACTGATGGGTTTTATTTATAGCTGTAATACACTGCAGGAAATATGCTGGGACATCATCCCCTATGAGGTTGAGTAGGACATTGCATGCCAAGTATACCCAACACCTTCTGAGTAAGGTGATCTCTTATCAGGTATGTTTTTGACATTACAGCATTCACAAAACACCTTAGTAAAAGAAAAGATTAGGTGAACCTGAATTGTTTGCTTGCATTCTGAATAGGCATCAGGTACTTTTTGCTAGAATTGTGACATCAGAGGGGTACTGTTTTGTTGCCATTTTGAACTAATATTTCATTGTGACACTTCATTGTGTATTATGTGAAATGACGATCTACACGGTGGATAACTGCTGTCATTTAAAATAAATGTAACTATACCTTTGCATGTTCTAGGTTCTTTACGGATAATTATCAATGTGTACTCGCCATGGTTTTCGCCACTGAGGAAATTAATAAGAATCCAGCTCTATTACCAAATACCACAATAGGATTTAAGATTTTTGATTCCTGTTATCTTGAGGTGAAAGCCATTGATGGAGCCATGTGGCTGTTGTCCAACAGTGACCAAACAGTACCAAACTACACTTGTAAGAAACAGCAAAGAGTTGTTGGCATCATTGGAGATCACCCTTCCTCGTCTACTCTCCCAGTTGCAAGATTATTAGGAGTCTATAGATTTCCACAGGTATGATCCACAGCTCTGTCTCATCTTGAAAGGAGATTATGACAGCTGTTAGTAGCCACATGGGAAAATAATTCTCATCAGAAAACACCACCAGTCACAAAATGTTACTGAAAGAAAGATAACACTGCACAATTTTACATCGCACTCTCTCTCCATCTCTTTCTCTGTTTATCATCTGCTTCTGACAGGTCCCTTGTTTAGCAAAAGTTCTGTCAGTGATGGAGTACTTGAATGGATAGATAATCCATCTCCAAATATCCATCATCAGGTTCTTATAATTATGTTAAATCTGCCCATAAACAATTCATGACTAAAAGCTTAATCAGCAAACAAGGTTTATCATGTGCAAATATCACACAACATCTCTTTTTATTTTTGATGCTTAGCTGCCTTGTTTTGCTGGCATCATCATCAGCCACTGTGGTGTGTCACTGCAGTTTATCCTTAGATTATATACAACTGTATACAAGTACCCATTGCTGCCTGATAATCTCCATTGCCTTATGCAACCTGATGAAAACTCTTTGTATACATATCTGTGACTCAGTGATTTTATATAGCTTACTATGCAACTTTAATAATAAACAAATAAAAATTAAATACAGAGGCATGAAACTGTGCAATACTAGGTAACACTGCTCTGTGACTTAACACCTACTGTGAAACCATAAGAAGTGTATGAATGTTTATAATTTATTTATGAGTTATTTTACTCAGCACTTTCTTTATGAAAGTTATGTTTATGCCAAGCAAACATCTATAGAATATTAATTCTGTTTTTGTATACATGTGCAAGCCTTATTCACTTTTCTGTTATGACCTTTTCCTCAGACCACTATGTTGAATCACATCTCCAGCACTAGATAACCTAGGTTATTAAATTGTAATCAATAATAAATAAAACTGATGAGAATCCTTGTTAATCACATCACTGTTTTCCTCTCTGGTTTTGAACTATATAATTTCCATGCTAAATTTCTGATGCAGTGTGTCAATGACCTTATAAGAACAAAATGGTGATTAAAAATTAGGTATAGATTGATACAGTGTTACAAAATGTTATCTTAATGCCTTCTTATAGATTTAGACCACTCTGACGTGAAACTCGTCTGGTGGGACTATAAGTTAGGTTAACAGAAAAATGAATTATGCAGCTACACAATTATCTTCATCCTGTTTTTGAAAACATGCTTTAAGTTTAATACATGAAAATAAGATGCTTTTTACAGGATTAAGAGCTGAGTTCCAGATTTGGATCAAAGGAGGAAAATGCTGCAGAAGTACATTACAGTGATCAATGTGGAAGGTCTTGTGATTATTTAGGAGTTGTGTTAGACCTATCATTACAGGGAAGGATTTTAGTCTTAGACATGTATGCAAGGATGTGTAATAATCCATATTTAGTAGTTTAAATTTTAATATACCAGTCTAGCATTTGGCTCTCAATTTAACAGTCAGCCATGTAGCCCTTGCAAGGGTGATATGGTGATGGCTCCAGGATGCACCAGTACAGAAATGTTCATGCACACACACATGCAAACACATGCTCATATGCGCACGCACACACACACACGTATGCATGCACGCAGGCGCACACACGCACACACACACACACACACACACACACACACACACACACACACACATACACACACACACACACACACACACACACACACACACACACACACACACACACACACACACACACACACACACACACAAACACACACATATGCACACACACACACACACACACACACACACACACACACACACACACACACCTGGACATCCTGCTCTGACTTTTAGGCATACCTCTTCATTTGGCTGTCAGTATGGTTAGAATGGTGTTTAAGCATTCACACATTTTGATGTCTGGTTTAATGAAATGGAGAGCCATATTTGTAGGAAAGAAGCATTTAATATGTTCTATAAAATGTATATTGTTATAGTCCTTTTTAAGTATGCAGCTCCTGACATTTTAAGCGTTATTGTATATAGTGTTTCAGCTTGGTAAGAAGTCATCACTGGATCCTTCACATCCTAAAATGCATTACCTAATCAAATGTAAGCCTTATTCCTAGTATATCTATATGAGCTGTATACTGTATGTTTAAAATGGCCAATACAGAATAAGTTCAAAATATATGATGTGATACTTTAAATAAAGATCCACTAAAAACCTTGATTCACATAGGAAAAAACAAGCACAGCCTTGTTTCTTATCCTTGTAGCTGCAAGATGATGAACTCTTAACTCTTTTTATGTCATTATTAACTACTGGCACAACTGCCATCACCAAAAAATTCAATTTACTTTTTTCATCAACAGGAAATGGGGACATATTTTTCTCTGCCAATATCAGAAAAGCCATTAATATGCTAACTGTAATTACTTATTTTAATTTATTTATTTATAAGTTGAGAGCATTATTTTGCAGTCATGTTAATAAAGCAGTACTTCTCATACATTATGTGTATATGTACAGGTACTGTACATCACAGTAATTCTTTGTATAGGGCCCAACATATTATCAATAACATTCTGAACTAAACAAAATCTTACTAGCAGTATAGCTGTATACAGTGTGTAGAGATTGTGTCATAACTGAACCAGATATAATTAATTTTTCAATATCTAACATTATATTATACAGAGATGAGCAAAAAATACAATTTCATCATGCTATCATATATCATTTTCAGATTTCTCTAAAAGTGCTGTTAATTTCCATAGAATTTTTTTTTCAGAAGGCTGAGATTGTGTTTTTTAAAATGATTTCAGTATTAGCATTTTATTTGAGTTGGTTATGTCACTGTATTTATTTTTTAATATAAACCTTGTAAACAGCTCTGATGTTGGTTCCTTGTACTAGATAAATAACTTTTAAATTTTAGATAAGATTGACAAGTATTTATATTTACGGAAAACCAAATGTAAGTCACACAAAACCAGGAAGAGACTCCAAGACCGTCAAATGAAGACAATAATTCGATAAAAAGGCAATTCCTTTATTCGACTGTTAGATGATAAAATCCAAAGGTAAACAAAGTGAGAAACAGCAGTATAAGACAAGCGCTTTCGCTTGGGTAATACCAAGCTTTAGCAAGTCAAAAACAGTTTCTTTCAAAAGAAGCTACTGTTTAAATAAAAGTCTTAGTTGATCACATGCTTAATTACAGCTGGGTCTCATTAAAGAAATTAGAGGTGTCATGAGCAAATAAATAAGCAACTCAATCAAGTGAGCATAAAAAATGTTTGAAATCCACACTGCTTGTGACATGATGCGTGACTAATGTACCATGTTGGTACCTTTATAAAATTACATACATGAATTATTCAATAAAAAGAAAAAGAAAAAAGCAGTGTTGAAAATGTAAGTAAAAGTAGGAATAAAAATAAAAATAAAAATAGTATTTATATTTAATGGAATAGAGATGAAATATTCTAATATTTTGGGGAAAACATTCTTTGTCTAGTGAAGGAAGGGTTTCCATTCTTGTAACCACAAAGTTTATTAAGTAAAATAGACTGCCAGTGATGGAACTGAAGAAAGAAAAATGTCACAACCTTATTTTAACGCGTTTTCATCCAATTTAATAACCATGAACTTTATCAGAAATGCCATCCATACTTTTCCAGTCATTTAAATAGAAAATACGCTATCTCATGTGATCTGGTAGACCAATTAGATACATAAAACGATTAATGTGTTCTTTGAACAATACATAGAAAAAAGCACATTACTATTTCAAAATCTTGCACTAAAAACATCATTGTTTAAATGTATAAAATTTAAAACGCAAAACACAATAACTTTGCATAAAAATATACATATAAATATATATATATATATATATATATATATATATATATACTTTATAACCTTTGTACTTGTAAAAAGCACTTTATATTTATCATGTCATTCAATCCAGGAAGCTGGTCTGCATTTAATGAAATCTGCCAAAGGGTCTCCTTACATTCTAAAATTATTTTGAAGTTTCCAGTAAATACATCATCTTTAACTTTCTCTAACACAAAAAAAGAAAACTTTTTATAACTCAAGCAAGTAGTAGCGTGTTTAGCTAAAGCATTTGACATGTCCTTTTTGTGTATAGCTAAAGTGTGTTCATAGATACGCCTGTTAAACGCTCTTGTAGTTTTCCCTATGCAAAAATGTTCACATGAAACTCACATAGCTACATAAACTACATTTTAGGTCTTACAAGTGTAGTGTCCCCTACAATGAACCATCTTAATAACATGCTTAAACAACACTGTACTAGTACCCGAGATGTACCTACATTCTTTACAAGTTCCACAAGGGAACGTACCCAAATTAAAACTAGTATGAACTTTAGTACGATCATAAGTACCTCTCTCTAAAATGGTCTTAATGTTAACAGTTTTTTTGTATGTAAAGAGGGGAAAATCATCAATAGTTTTGCACACATCAGTGTTACCCAACACCACTTTCCAATTATTCCAGATAATATTTCTAATGAAAACCATCTCATTAGAAATTGGAATAGGAAAAGCCAAACTATAGCCATTACTAATTACATCCATTCTTGAATTAAATACTGTTAAATGATTATTATATTCAATTAAGGCAGCTGTTTGTAATTTTGTAACACACACCCCTTTTTTTGGGTTTTAAATTGTGTTTGATGATTTTTTCCTTTGTCTGAAGAAGTCTTCCTACTAAGAGAGATGAAAAGCGCTTTACTTTTACATTTTCTAATAAACATTTGGAGTTTTACACCTGCTGGTTCGGAACCTTTTTGTTTGTTTTTGGTTTGTTTTTTGACAGTTTGTTTTTCTTCACTTTTGGAATATATATGTATTCATATATATATATATATATATATATATATATATATATATATATATATATATATATATATATATATATACATATACACACACACACACACACACACATATATATATATATATATATATATATATATATATATATATATAGATACACACACACACACACACACATATATATATATATATATATATATATATATATATATATATATATATATATATATATATATATAAATATATATATCATCATCTTCTTTCGGCTGTTCCAGTTAGGGGTCGCCACAGCAGAGCATCTGTTTCCATTTCTTTCTGTCCTCTATATCTTGCTCTGTCACATCAATCACGTACATGTCCTCTCTCACTACATCCATATACCTTACCTAAGGCCTTCCTCTTTTCCTGTTACCTGGTAGCTTCATCCTTAGCATCTTTTTCCCAATATACTCAGCATCCCTCGTCAGCACATGTCCAAACCAACATAATCTTGCCTCTCTGGCTTTATATATATATATATATATATATATATATATATATATATATATATATATATATGTCTGGGTCATTTGCCGAAAGCACATTTCACTGAATGTTATTTCAGCAAGACCAAGATTTATATATATATATATACACACACACACACACACACACACACATATATATATATATATATATATATATAGATAGATACAAATATATATATATAAACATATATATATATATATATATATATACATACATATATATATATATATATATATATATATATATATATATATATATATATATATATATATATATTTCTATGAATCATCCACTCATGAGAATGCACTATGGACCTGCTGTGGGGGGTCTACCATAAACATCTGACTTGAATGAATGTACTCTGCCTGAAGTGTTACTTGGTACTGAATAGCTAGCTCTCAAACCTGAAGTGTCAATCTGCAAAGAAGATAGGACCTTCTCTCCCCTTGTTTGTTGATGTACCACATCACTGTGGTGTTTTCTGTAAAGATCTTTAAGGGCCCTGGAGAAAACAGAGTATGGAAACCAGTTAGAGCCAACAGAAGAGTTTGAACCTCCTTGATATTGATGTGCTTCTTCTTTTACTGAGGAGACCAGAGGCCTTGCATCTTTAGGTTTTCAAAGGAAGCCTCCCAACCTCATCGGAGGTATATGTGAACAGCTCCTTTGAGGGAAGCAGGAGATGAAAAGAAAGCCATGCATTCAAAGTCAGTTGGTGAATCCATCACTGAAATTCCAACTTGTAATATGGAAGAAGAGGAATCAGAAATTCTACAGGATACGAATGCTGAAACCAAACTGACTTTAGATACCACTAAAGCTTTCTCATGTTCAGTTTGGTGAAGGGAAGCATAGGGATGGAGGATGCAAGAATCCCAGAGCCCTCGGAAATTACTTGGCTGAAATCAAGCCCAGAGGAAGAAGGAACTGAATGAAGGAGATCATAGTCAAAGCCTTGGGAGGAGGCAGGGATGCTACCATAGGAAGAGTCTGTATCCTGTATCCTAAGAAAACATGATCCTGTGATGGGAACAGGAAGGACTTTTGAAAATTTACAGTGAACCCCAGGTTTTGCAACAGAGCAATGGCAAACTGAAGTTGCTGTAGAAGAATATCTAGAGAGGAGGCTTGAATAAGCAGGTTATCAAAATAAGGAAATACCTGCATGCCCTTGATCCTACAAAAAGCAATTACAGCTGCTAGGTATTTGGTGAACAGCCTTGGGGTAGTAGAGATGCCAAAAGGCAAAGCAGAGAACTGAAAATGCTAGGAAGCAACAGAGAAATGTAAATGCTTCATGAAAATGGAATGAATAAGGATATGGAGGTAAGCATTTTTGAGATCCAGAGAAAGCATAAAAGCCTGATGAAGCAGCAGATGGAACAAAGTCTGAAGGGATAACATTCGAAAGGAAGGAACTTTCTGAAAATTATTCAGGTGAGTAATATCCAGAATGGGTCTTCAGGTACCCTCTTTCCTTGGGACCAAACACATTCTGGAATAAAACCCCTTCCCCCTATGAGAAGATGGAAACTCTTGAACAGTTTCTTGAGTCAAAAGACCCCAAAGCACCTCCAGAAAAATGTACAACTGGTTTGATGTGCCTGAGGAATGCCAATGAAAGGTGGAAGAAATTTCCAAACCATGAAATACCCTTGGTGAATGATGGAAAGAACCCAAGAATCCTGGGTTATGCTTAACCAAACAGGAAAAGACGGTGTGAAAGAGGAATGTGACTGAGAAGAACTAGGTACTCAGCCAGCACCTGGTTTATCAGGAAAGGAAGGCTTCAGAGTAGGGGGGATCTGGATAGACTTAGTTGCGGGGAGCCCTCCTACAACCCTTCATTGCATTTAGGAGGAGGATGAGATTGCCTTATAACAAAAGCCGGTTTATTGGGATAGTTTCTCTGAAACTTTGGCAGAGGGGAAACAAAATGTTTCTGGTCATGTAACTCCTTGCCTTTTTCCTGCAGGGACTTTGTCCCTGAACAAGTCAGCAACAGCACCACCACCAAACATAAATTTGTTGTCCAGACGAGCATCAATCAACTTAGCCTTAATATCATCAGGCAGAGGTTGAAGCTGTAGCCAGAAATGCCTCCTCAACACAGAGCCAAATGCAGCAGCCCTAAAGGAAATATCTTCTACATCATAACTACATTTAATGGAATGGTGAGCTACCTGCAAAGAAGTCCCTAACAGGAACATGACAGAAGTCATTCTATCAGAATCAGAAAGGTCAGAAATAACCTAGAAAGCCTGAGAAAGATGATCCAAAATATTAATGAACAGAGGTTATTCTAGGGATATTGTTTATTTCCATAGGGCCAATGTGGAAGGAATATTAAATTTGAATAGGCAGGGGGTTGTTAATAGGAATAATAAGAGAATTGGGAATATATCCATTTATTCCAAGAATAAGGATCCAATGGAAATGGATAAGATATTTTTTGTGGATAAATTCTCTCCTTTTTCTTCCATTTTGAAAAGAATTGTGTTAAATATGTGGCCAGTAATAACTAGTGATGGTTTTTTGAGAAATATAATTCCAAAAAATATTATTTTTTCTTAAACAAGATGTAAAAATCTAAAGGAATTAGTTAGAAGTAAGGGCAAGAAAGAGAAAGCTATGGATGCAGGCTCTTTTGCTTGCAATAAATGTAAGGTTTGTGATAAAATTATTAATTTAGATGACCATAAAATCAATGGAATTGTATATCATGCATTAGATCATTTTGACTGTAATTCATCTGGGGTGGTATACATTATTGGGTGCAACTGTGAAGAACGAAAATGGTACATAGGACAAACAAAACGTAGGGTCAAACTAAGAATTTTGGAACACTTGGGAGATATTAGGAACAGTAGACTTGACAGTCCAGTTGCTAGTCATTTTCATCAATTTCATAATGGAGATCAAACTGGTTTCAAGTTCAGTGTTTTGGCAAGACCATGGGGAATAGGGGAAAATAATAAAAATTTTCAAATTAAATTATTGAATATGGAATCTAAATTTATTATTAATTATGGAACTTTATTTCCCAATGGTATGAATTTAGATGTATAATTATTAATATAAATATTATATTATATGTATTATTTTGTATGAATTTAATGCAGTATTTCTTTAAAATTTAAAATGTAATACAATTGATTAATTGTTTAATTGATGTAATTGAGGTGTGTATTTATACTGGTTTTTGCATAGCATTATTATTCCATGTGAAGGCGAAGGCCGAGGTACCAGAAGAATTTAGTAAAATATTTTATTCCAGTTTGGCTGCTTCATTTTGTTCTGTGTTTTGTTGGAGCTTCTATTTGGATACCTTGTGATCTAGAAGTGTTTTTCTTGATCCAAAATATATCTGGTCACATGAGTCTGATAATTAACAGCCTGAAAGGTTAGGATAGCTGATGAATAAACCATTTGCCCAGCCTTTCCAGAGTTCTGCAGTCCTTATCAGAAGGAAGAAGTCTGGTAGAAGGTAGCAATTTAGAAGACTTATGAGATGCCACCAAGACCATCATAGGGTCAGCAGATAGACGCTCATAAAGGAATTTGCAGTCATCAGGCACTTTATAAAACTGATCAGGTTTTTTAGGAGCAGGGGCTGTCAGTTAGGGGCCTGAGAAACAGAAGAAAAGGCATCCAATAATGCAGCCAAAACAGGAGGAACAGCAGAAGGTCTAGGAGACTCCATTTGAAGAAGCTAATACCTTCTCTGAACTTCAAACACGTTGGGCACAATCCCATTTTAAAGAATTCTATCATCCTGGAAATAGTATTCCCAAAGGAAATCTCCTCAAAAGGAAATTCAGGAAAAGTAGACTCCTCTTCCTCAGAGCCATAATCCAAAAGAGAAGGAATCTGAGTAGAATAAGCCAGGGATTCCTCAAAAGAATCCTCTTCTTCCTGATAGGAATCCTGTTCCTGGGTTCTCTTGAGGGAGGAAGATGACCAAAGGGAAGCCAGGACAGAGACCCCATAAGGAGGCTTCAAGCATTGAACAAGCCCTGTGTAAAATTCTGTCATTCATTTTGAGGGTCCTTAGTAACAGGAGAGAAATGTTTTGTCTTTTGCTTCTTTTTTAAAGGGACCACCACCTTATGAAATGTAGAAAGCTCTGATGTCAACCTACACTCAATTATTGTAGGTTGGACTTCTTTCCTTACCAGTATCTGTGGAACCCACCTAAGTCCTTTGCTGATAATCAACTGCAGTTCCATGAACATCCGAAGTAGACATTTGTAAGGCCTCTAATGATGTGTGGGAAGCCAGATCCATGCCAACCTCCAAACTGGTCACAGCAGAGGAATCCATCACAACAACTGAGCAATCCTCCAGGCATTCACCAGCCTCAAGAGAGACATCAGGTGGAGGCGGCACAGCCAAAGAATCTGACCTGGCTTTTTTGGCCTTTTTCTTCAAAGACAGATGACTCGGACTGGGAAGTACCCTCCATAGTGTCTTTCACTAAAAGCTTTAGACACTGGTTTGCAAGATAGATGGCTAGGGATGAAAGATGACTACATAAGGTCTTTGGAACAAAAGCCTGAAAAATAGAATAGGATGTATGGTCGTGAGAAGCACTTAAAACAAAATAAGCACTGCTCATGATGGTCTTTATGGGGAATCTGTCTCCCACACTGGAATTTACCTTTCTGATTGACATGAAGCCTACAACAGCACAAATGCCAACACTCGCTTTAGCAGATGGCTTCACCGAGAGACATGCATTACATGTACTACACAAACATCCCTTGTACATTCAAAAAGCTTTTTGCATAATGACTTTAAAAGACAACAATTCTGCCAAATTAAGTGACTATTACGTAAGGAAAACTGATATACTTAGGCAGCACGGTGTCCAGATAAGGCACAGTGAACAAAATATTCCAATTTTGCCTTATAATCTTAACAAACTCATCACCAAATACAGAATAATCGCACACAATAATTTCCCCTTTGTGTTTACAAAACAAAATCAGTATTACCAACAATTTCTCATGTTTTCTTTCACATCTCCCCCAATCTCTGCACTCAACACTCTAGCCCTAGCCTTCTCTATAATTTCACCAGTATATCCCCTCTCCAATAATTTACTTGTAAGATCTGAGTATATTAAATCACGGTTGTGAAGTCTAATTGTATTCCTTATAGGTAAAGAATTAACTAAATGTATGAAATAGGTGCTTGTTGCATGCAAAAACAAAAACATTACCTGATGCAGTTTTCTTAAACTACTTACCCTGTAACAGCTAGAAATAAAAAATCCTCCTGATTGCCAAATATTTGATAACAAAACTAATGCCTGCTTCATCAGTATTTAATCTATTCAAAAACCTGTTTAATAGCCAGTTATCCCTTACATAAAATAATAAATCATCACTATACCATACATAAAATGACACCTTTGTTAGAAAAATATAATTTACTATCATTTCCCTATAAAAAAAAAAGAAACAATATTTATATATGAGGGGGCAAAGTGGGCCCCTGTGGCTGTGTCACATTTTTATAGAAACCATTCTCTCTTAAAAAGTCTTTTGGCTTTTCCCGGTTAGGGGTCGCCACAGCGGAACTCCGGTCCACTCATGATTGGCAGTGGATTTTTATGGTACCAAGTTGCCAGCCCAATGCCCAATCTTCAACAAAGGCACGCCCATTCACGTTCGCACCTACCTGCATATCTTTAATGTCACTCGACCACGGGGAGGACATGCAGACTCCACACAGAAGGCGCACCAGCCAAGAATCGAATGGGAGAACCTTTTGTTGTGAGGCGACAACACTAACCGCTGCACCACCGCAGCTTCCAGAAACCATTCTCTCTGATATTTAAAAATATTATGAGACAATGAGAAACTTAACAAAGACAGTGCTAAAGAAGCATAAGGACATTCTCCTAAAAATTGGGATGATCCTTTCAAACCATGCATGTCCTGAATGTTAGTGTATAAATCTTTCACATCCAGTGTTACCCATTTTTTTGCCATTTTAATCTGTTTGACCTTATCTACCACCTCATCTGTATTTTTAACATAATCTGTGTTAGGTTCTTCAAAATAAAATATAGCAAACTTTTCACATTTTCCAAGTATCCCCTCAACCCCAGACACAACTGGCCTTCCCGGAGGAGACTATACACTCTTATGTACCTTAGAAATAGAATAAAAATTAGAAACCAATGGATGTTGGGTATACAGACTGACAGATCTGCATGAAACAAAATCCGGTACTTACGTATTATTGCAACCAGATTTTCGCGGTTGCGGTAATATGCTTGTTGGCCCAAAAATGGATTATGGGAGTAAACTCAAGGTTGAATTTGATGTTTTCTCTGGGTACAACCTAGTTTGTCCCAAATTTGTAAGCTAAATTAACTCAGAAATGTGAATCCTGCTTGGCGTAATTCAAAATTGGTTACACTGTTGTCATACTGCAGGAAATGACATGAAGATGCCTGGGAAATGTTTGGTTGAACTGCTGCTGTACTGCAAGAAGGATTATTACAAAGTCGACAATACATTTTTCAGAGAAAAAGACATCAAGAGCAGCTGATTTTTTGGGGTAAATTATTGGCTTTATTTTGCAAACATTTGCAAAGAATTTAAGTTAAAGAGAATAACAGAGAGATAATTTCTTGTACAACGGAGACTAAACTTAATATCACAAGTGGTGTCAGGTGGTACTACGATAAATATGCATGGAGTATTTGACAGTACCGGGTTATTTAATGTTTTCATATGGATAGTAGTTACTCTTGGAATGTTTTCTGGATGTTTTGGACAGTATACTTGTGGATGTTTTCTGGATGTTTTGGATAGTATACTTGTGGATGTTTTCTGGATGTTTTGGACAGTATACTTGTGGATGTTTTCTGGATGTTTTGGATAGTATACTTGTGGATGTTTTCTGGATGTTTTGGATAGTATACTTGTGGATGTTTTCTGCATGTTTTGGATAGTATACTTGTGGAATGTTTTCTGGATGTTTTGGATAGTATACTTGTGGATGTTTTCTGGATGTTTTGGACAGTATACTTGTGGATGTTTTCTGGATGTTTTGGATAGTATACTTGTGGAATGTTTTCTGGATGTTTTGGATAGTATACTTGTGGATGTTTTCTGCATGTTTTAGGGCAGCATACTTGTGTAACTGGTGTAGAAAATGTATTATGAGTGACATGCTGTCGGGAAAAGGCATAGCTTCAAACAGTCTTTTTTTTTTAATTGTACACTGTTCTTCCTACTTAAACAATGTTTTTCATAAAGTTAACATTTCCAGTGTGATTTTGCACACATTTCTGGTTACATTCACACACCGGGAAGCAAGTGGTATTATCACAAAAATCTGGTTATGATAATACACAAGTACCCAAAATCCTACAGACATTCCTGGTGTAATAAATCATAAAGTTCAGACTGAAAATCATTCACTAACTGACAATCAATTTTAAAATATTTTTTCACATTCAACAGAGCTTTACACATGACATCATAGTCACTAATATTCATGGTAATAACGTTACTTCCTTTATCACAATTGCAAATCACCACATTATCACATTTACTTTGTAGGTCTTTCAAAGTCAACCATTCTGCTTTACTTAAATTATAGTTTTGAATAGACCTATAACTGTTGCCTGGGCCAAAAGAAAGTCATTGCAATGATCTTTGGAGGGTCCTTCTGAATTTTCAGAATGACCCTGGATATTAGTGGAAAAGGTGGAAATGCATCCAGGAACATGCTTATCCAAGGAAAAGAAAAAAAAAAAAAACATCTGTCTTCCATGCTTTCTTGCATGGAATCTTGGAGCTGAATTTTGCCAACTGATTGTTTTGAGTGGAGGCAAAAATAATCTCTTAAAGGTGTTTCCCACAGCTGGGTCATTTCCTGGAAGACTCACAGATTAAATTTCATTTGTGAAGGTTTTTCTTGATCATACTCAGCTTGTCTGCTACAAAGCAGTTCTCTTATGGTATGTAAGATGTCTGTAAAGTGAAATTGTGTTGAAGAGCTATATCCCAGGCTACCATGGTTAGTCTGCACAGAGGGTAGACCTCTTCCCCCCATTTAGTTATGTACCACATCACTGTGGTGTTGTCTGTAAACCTATTTAATGGTCCTAGGAACCACAGATGATTGAGAGAGTTGACAGCATTAATAAGTGCCAACTTCTCGTTGACATGCATGTGTTTTTTTAGGTCTATCTTTTATGTGCTAAAGACTCTGTGGTTTTATCCCAATAGACATTGCTTCACAAGCAAAGTTTGCGATGTGTGTTGTGACAGATTAACTTGGAGCCTAAACAGAAAATGGGGAAACATGGATTTTGACAGATCTGGTCTCACCATTGCAGAATCTTCCTTTACACAAACTCCAAACTGGAATCTGGAATGTCAAGCAATACTGATGTTATGACCATACAGATTTTAGACATCACTGGATTCTTCTCATGTGGAGTTTTACTAGAGGAATCATGAAAATCATAGAAGATGTGAGACCCACTGAGAACCCTCACCTAAATGAGAGATTCCTAACACTTTGAAAAAGACTGCAAAGATAAGGAATTTGTCTAAATAAGAAAATGTGAATACACAGTAATCTGCAATAGGCTATCATAGAAACTGGACACACTGTGAATTCCATTGGAGCAGTGCACACACTAAAAGGCAATACTGAGAACTGATAGTGTGATCCAATCACAGAAAACCTTAAGAAATGCCTGAAATCTGTAGCTATACGCATGTGATGATATGCATCTTTTAAATGTAATGTTACCAGAAAACTCAAATGAAGAATGAGAGGTAACAAGTTGGGAATGGATAAAATTCTGAACATGGGCACCATCACAAACAGGTTTAGAAAAGAAAGGTCTAAAACTGGTCCCTATGAATTTTCTTTTTATGACACCAGCTGAGGAAGAGGGATCCCTTCTATCACCCCATAAGACAGCAGATACTGAAGGAGAAGAGTTTGGTCTGGCAGATAAGGGGGAATTCTCTTGAAAGAGAGGGAGAAACTACCACTTAAATCTGTAACCTTGATTGATTACTTTCAAAACCCATCTATTGCCAAAAAGAGAAATAGAGGTTCACACTTTCTGGAAGGATTGAGGGTTTGCAAGGGTATTCCTGTAGACAGTCATTCAGATTTATTAGACAGTCATTTGTTTGGGGGGGGGGGTCCACCTTTCTTTTAGGAATCCCTTTGCCATTGCTTTTTAAATGTGTCTTACCAGCAGCCTGTTGTGTTTATTTTGCTTTTTTGTAAAAGGTTCTAGGAAAAACATTCGACCCTTGGTAAATGTGAAGAAGGTAAGCTGAATAATGTGGGAAAATTCTTGAATCAGCTTACCTCTCTTGTCACACTTTGTAAGGACCACTGCAGCAGATAGTCCAAAAACTAACTCCCCATCTATGGGAAAATTCAAAATTTCAGCTTTAACATTCTCTGGAAGGTTTTCAGCTCACAACCAGGCAAACCTCACTAATGACAATTTCAGTGGCATCAACAGAGTCATAAGCATATTTTAAACTGTAGGGATCCACTTATGACACAAAAGCAATTAAGTTACACAAAGAAGCCTTTTCCTCAGAACAGAAATCAGATGACATAACATTTCTCATGTTCTCAAAAGAGGTAAGCATAAACGTTAACATATGAGCTTGGCAGTTAAGAATTTAAAAATAGGTGTTGCAGAAGATTGTACTTTTTTCTAAACTCTATCAAAAGCCTTCCCATCCCTGTCAGAAGGAGAGTGGTATTAACCATATTTTTAGCAGCAGTTGGGCTTACTAAAGTAATAGCTTCTGGGTCTAATCTGGGATTAACAGGTTCCTATCACGTTGTCAAACTTTTAAAAGTTCAAACGTCATATGGTCGACACCATATGATTGAACTTTTAAAAGTCTGAATGATTTAACAGAGATCTCCGTACAATGCGGCAATGGACATTTTCCATTGTCTGCACTGTAGTGCAATCTCGGAGTTGGTATATTTAAAGAGCGGGGAGTGCAGGGGGGCTTGCCCCCCACTTAAGCTTTCAAGTAGTTTTTTTCTAATTTGATTTTCGAACTTTTAAGAGTTCAAACATATGGTCTCGACCATATGGTGTTCGAACTTTTAGAAGTCTGATTATTTGATATAGACCAAGGATTAATATATATATAAAAAACTTTATAACATTAAAGACCTTTATATATTGCTTTCTTGGGGGCAGCAGACTGGCTGTCAGACAAGTTACAGGTTGTGAAAAACACATCCTTAAATGCTCAACAGACAGGAGGAAGTGCAGCAGGTTCAGGAAAATCCAGATGCAATAAATCATAATACTTCTTGGACTGCAGAATGTCATTCTGTTCCCACTGAAACAACTGATTCGTTCTGGAAATTGTTTCAGAAAAAGAGAATATTTCAAAGGGTCTAGCAAAAGCCATACTCAGAATCTGAATCAGAAACCTGAGAAGTCAAAACAGAATATGTCCTTTAGCAATCATTTTGTGGTTTAAATTCATGAACCTCTTCACAAAAGAATCCTTTTGTCCCTTACCAGAAACATATGAGCTAAAAGGGTCAAAAGCCTCACCTAAAACCCAGTAAATTACAGCTGTGCAGACTGACTGAGACAGTAGAATATAAAAGTCTAGGTTTTTGGTTCTTTTTGATAGGAATTTCTGAAGTAGCAGACCCACTTTTGCCAGAAAAAAGGTCCCTAAGGATAGGCATAGTAGTCTGACTAGGCAGAGATTCACTCCTTGATGCTTTTTCAAGGATCAGTAAGAGTAGCTCTCCCTTGCCTGTCAAGGGCACTCCAACAGCTGCATGGGACATGTCCAACTTGATGTCCACGGTGGCCATAAGGACTACAAGGGAGGGAGCCAAGGAAAATAATGAACATTTTGAGGAACCAGTAATGGCCACAGCAGAGTCACGCATCTGTGACTGAGGGACTTTAGCAACCTGCTGTGGTGGCAGAGGTTGTTTATTAATTTTCTTTTTGTAACTAGAAGAAGGCAGAATTGAGGAACTGGTAGGCTATTTCATGGTTAAGCCAAAAAAGAGGCAGGATCCCCCTGGAAGCTTAGCAGCTGTAGTCAGTAAAACAAGTAAATAGTAAAAAAGTAACCTTCCACAAAACCAGTAAAATCACTTTAAATTCTTACCCCCAACCCCAGAAGTAAAATAAAAAGACTTTTACTTCAGAAAAGTAGTTTTAAATTAGTTTAAACATTTTTTCAGCAACAGTAAAAAAAAAGTAGTCATTAAAAACACCCTTTTTTTAGCTTTAAAAATATTATTTTACAGAAAAGGTATAATTTGTGGCATAAAGCATAAAAGTGGACTTTTTTTTCACTGAAGGGAACTTATCTGCTCAGCAATAGAAAGTGTTAGCTGACTGTCAATCCTCAAAAGCCCACTTCATAAGTGCCTTTCAATTACAGGAAAGTTCTGAAGGGCTTGGTGCCTAAACCCATCTTTTTAGTTAGCTCTGACTGATTAGTGGAAGGTACTCTGAAGCTTTAGAATCTGGCTGGTTTGTCATATGCATAGCAGGATATAAAGCATATAGAAAAGGTTACTGCAGTACTGATCTTAATAAAGAACATCAGAAATAAATTCATCCCAGCAATCATGGCATTTGACATGCTGTAGTCAGCTTTCTTCTGAATATTTGTCCTGGAGGATCAAAGCCATTTTTGAATGCAAAACAGGCTAAGAAGGAAATACAAAACTTTAGCCAACAGAAGGTGAGCCAACAAGTAGAAGAGGATTCTACTTTTCATTCTACTGTACTGACAGTAACAAAACCAACGATGAGACTTTCCCAGTGAAACATTTCCATTCTTCCAAAGGAACAATAATCCAAATGGAAATAGAAAAACAGCGTTCAAACAGCACAAACAAGAACTCAATAAAGAACGCTGTACTCCTATGTGTCATGAGACGCCAGTCTGGTCAGTAAGAACTCCAAGCGAGTATAAAAACTGAATTTAATATACAAAGAACAACTCAACGAAAACAGTTAAGCGCTTTCACTCGCAAAATATGAGCTTCTTCAGAACTGTTACAAACAGGAAACAGATACATTTTAAAAACTTTTTGGCGCCAAAACGCTAACTTGTATCAAAAGTTCTTAAAGATGTACTAACATTAAAATATTGTTAAAAACATTGTATCCTAAATGCATTATGTTCATCTAAAAGCATTCAGTTGGATAATCAATTAATAATAAATAGTAAATGGTATTTGAATTAAATATAAACTATGTACTAATAACTTTTAATATATTTGATAGATTTAAAAACTAATAAATACCATAAATGCATATGTATATACATGAAAATAAAAATAATAATGATAATAATATATACCATGTAATATCTATGTAAATAATAATGCCGGTTTAATAGTAATAAAATCATTTAATCCAGGTGGATTAGAAGCGTCAGTATATAACTGCCACCATATTTCCTCATATGACAATAGTCCTTTGTAATCGCCCCCTTGAGGTGCACATAACAAATTTTCCAAAATAGCAAATTTGAATGTGTGTGTATATCCATATTGTTTTATGTGCTTATATAGGGCGTTCTTTTCATCACATGTCTTAATACTGTAAAAATGTGCATATATTCGTTTATGCAGTTTCCGTTCTGTTTTGCCAATATAAAATCCAGAACATGCTGTACATTTTGTTAAATAAATAATCCATCTGGTGTTGCAATTCCCACTAACAAAATTTATTTTAGATCTATATATATTGTCTAAAATAATGTGGCTTCCTTCGTATATAGCAAAACACTGTTTGCAATTGCCACATTTTGTAGTTTTTTTGTTATTATTTATAACAAAATGTCTGGGTGTATTACTTCTCTCTATATAATTTTTAAAATTTTGACCCATTTTAAATACAAAGGTTGGTTGTGATCCCAAAGTTTTTTCCATTTCTTGGTCCACCATTATAATTTTCCAGTTATTATTAATAATTTGCTTAATTTTTCCAATATGTGGGCCATATTCTAAGACACACGCTCTTCTGTAGTTGGTACTGGTGGCAGTATCTAATGCGTAATTAACTGATCTATTAATATCATTTTTATGTCCCAGTAAGGGTATATATTTTGTCCCCCATCCATTAATAACATCTTTACTAATATGATTAAGCATATTGATGTTGTAGCCCCTATCTCTAAAAAGATTAATAATAAATCCAACTTCTTCTAACATCTCATCATATGTGGAGGTCATCCTTATGGCCCGAATAATCTGACCTTTGAATATATTAATAAATAATTTTCTAGGGTGGCAACTAGAAAATTCCAAATAGCTGTTAGAGAAAGTATGTTTTCTATACAACCTCGATTTAAAACTATTGTCACCCTTAGAAATTAAAGTATCCAAATATGGTAGACCTTCCTTATTAAAAGTATAAGTTAATTTCAAAAAGGGACTACTTGAGTTCAAGAAATCAATTAATAATGTTAACGTGTTTATATTACCGTCCCACAGTATATAGATGTCGTCCAAATATCGTGAATAATATTTGACATATTTAACGTATTCACAGTTAAATATTTTGGACTCCTCCCAATCAAGCATGACGAGATTGGCATATATTGGGGCACAAGCTGCTCCCATAGCAACACCATTAGTTTGTCGAAAAAATTCTCCCTCATATTCAATAAAATTGTTGTCCAAAACAATGGACATGAGTTCTATTATTAAACAGACATGATCCCAATCGTAGCCACCATATTTTCTAATACTGTTGGAAAAAGCCTCTAATCCCTCAGTCTTAGGGATACAAGAAAATAGATCGACTACATCCACAGTAACAAATACAAGGTCCAAATGCCATGAATTGACAGGAAAATTACGTAAAAAAATCCCACAAATCTTTCATTAAATGTGGGATTCTGTCGTAGATAGATTTTAAAAATCTATCCACTGCAGTTCCTAATGGAAAAGTCTTGGACCTACTGCCAGATATAATAGGCCTAAAGGGTGGTTGCTCAATTGATTAATTAATGGATGGGGGACAAAATATATACCCTTATTGGGACATAAAAATGATATTAATAGATCAGTAATTATGCATTAGATACTACTACCACCAGTACCAACTACAGAAGAGCGCGTGTCTTAGAATATGGCCCACATATTGGAAAAATTAAGCAAATTATTAATAATAACTGGAAAATTATAATGGTGGACCAAGAAATGGAAAAAACTTTGGGATCACAACCAACCATTGTATATAAAATGGGTCGAAATTTGAAAAATTATATAGAGAGAAATGATACATCCAGACATTTTGTTATACATAATAACAAAAAAACTACAAAATGTGGCAATTGCAAACAGTGTTTTGCTATATACGAAGGAAGACACATTATTTTAGACAATATACATAGATCTAAAATAAATTTTGTTAGTGGAAATTGCAACACCAGATGGATTATTTATTTAGCAAAATGTACAGCATGTTCTGGATTTTATATTGGCAAAACAGAACGGAAACTGCATAAACAAATATATGCACATTTTTACAGTATTAAGACATGTGATGAAAAGAACGCCCTATATAAGCACATAAAACAATATGGAAATACACACACATTCAAATTTGCTATTTTGGAAAATTTGTTATGTGCACCTCGAGGGGGCGATTACAAAGGACTATTGTCATATGAGGAAATATGGTGGCAGTTATATACTGACGCTTCTAATCCACCTGGATTAAATGATTTTATTACTATTAAACCGGCATTATTATTTACATAGATATTACATGGTATATATTATTATCATTATTATTTTTATTTTCATGTATATACATATGCATTTATGGTATTTATTAGTTTTTAAATCTATCAAATATATTAAAAGTTATTAGTACATAGTTTATATTTAATTCAAATACCATTTACTATTTATTATTAATTGATTATCCAATTGAATGTCTTTAGATGAACATAATGCGTTTAGGATACAATGTTTTTAACAATATTTTATTGTTAGTACATCTTTAAGAACTTTTGATACAAGTTAGCGTTTTGGCGCCAAAAAGTTTTTAAAATGTATCTGTTTACTGTTTGTAACAGTTCTGAAGAAGCTCGTATTTTGCGAGTGAAAGCGCTTAACTGTTTTCGTTGAGTTGTTCTTTGTATATTAAATTCAGCAGTTTTTATACTCGCTTGGAGTTCTTACTGACCAGACTGGCGTCTCATGACACATAGGAGTACAGCGTTTTTTATTGAATTCTTCCAAAGGAGAATGCTTGTGCATCACAATAAAACAGAAAAATTGTCTAGAAGAATTAGGAGTACCATGGAAGTAAACCAGAGACTGGTCTTGGGAGTCTGAGATGATCAGGAAGAAGACCAGCAAAATTATGAAACTGGTGAATAAATGGGAGATTATAAAGCATCCGTACCATTAAATATAGGAATACAAATGTAAAATGTGGCTTTTGCAAGATGAACTGGCTAAAAAAGCCTGGAATTTTATTGAGAGTGTTAAACTGGTAGGTAAACTATAAAGCATATACCATATTTTTGTCATTAATGGTTAGAAGGATGCTGAATGGACTGAAGAAGTAATTGTAAGTAAACATTTTTGTTCTTAATATTTGTACAAAACTTTAATGATGTAAATTGCATGCTGTATTGTAAAGCAGTTTAGTATATTATGCAGTCAGGTGTATTTTAAATGTGAGGTAGGGGAGTAATGCATGTGAGTGAAGCCATAGATTTGGGGCAATTGCACCTATCTGGACTGGTAAACGTTATTTTGTTGAAAATGTACGCATTTTTCTGTTTTTGTTTTAAGCTTAAAAGAGCATGGGGGTTCTGACATTTTTTTTAGTTTTTTTTTTTAAGTGTTTTCCTTGAAGCAAAAGGTCTTGAAAATGTGACAGGTTCAAAGGATGAGAAGAAGCAACTACATATGAAGTAAGCCTGCCAGATATTAATGTGTGCATGTAAACTAAAAGTTGGAAATATACATTTAAAAGAACTGTCATTTATAGCAGGGAGGTCGTAACAGTTTCTGATTATAATGGCTACTCTGTCCATGTTATCATGGAATGTAATGGCTTTAAAAATATAGACAAAAAGCAAAGAATACAGAATTAGATTAAGAAGCACAGGATGCAAATAGCAGTCTTGCATGTGACACATTTGGATAGAGAGGAGCATACACATTTGACAAAGAAAAGAAAGGATTTCAGGGTAGAGACTCAGCAGAATATCAGGACAAAGGAAAAGGAGATAAGTATAATAACTGATAAAAGGGCTCCAACAGTGATAGAAGGGAATAAAAGAGAAAAATATATGATTTGTGGTAGTAAAGAGTTACTAGGGGGTAAGGAGGATTATGCTGGCATGCATTTATATTCCTCCTAAAATTTTTATTATGGAGCTTAAGAGAATTTTTGGAGAAATGCTAAGTTTTTTAGCAGGGAATATTATTTATAGGTGGGGGCCTGGTTTGCAATAGTGATGATATATCAGGGACATAGAAGGGAAATATAACAAAAAAATAGATTTCTAAAGAAATATATCAACATATTTGGTGTGTTACATGTGAATTCAGTAGTAGGAACCTAGACAGAATTTACATAGTATTCCACAAGGTACATTAACTGGGCTAGGCTGGATAAAATATGATTTCATATGAGCATGTATATTTAATTGAAAGTTTTGAAACACATCAAATAACTATCTGAGGTCATACACAAATGAAAACCAAGATGATGCAAAATAATAAAGAAAAATGAGAAGATGGTGGAATGAGCAATGGAAATGATTCTACGGTTAATAAGAGAAGATAGAAACTTCTTTAAAAAGGATAGATAGTGAATGGGATAACATGAAAATGAATTTTAAAATCGTGGTAGAAATGAGACAGAAAGATACAGGAAAGAAGTACAAGAAAACATAGTTAACTGCTGACAAAGATTAAAGTTTGCAGAATAAAAGGAATTTCACAAAACAAGAGGAGGAACAACCACAAAGTGCTAACAGGGAAATAAGGCAGTACTTATATGCACAAGAGTAGGAAGGCTGCTGTTAGGCAATTATTTTTTATAACAACTCAGTGCACAAATTTGTTTAGCGCAATAACTTGGGCAACAGAAAGTAGAAAGGATTGCTGCCAAACTTAGGATACCTATGATAAGAAAACTAACCAGAGATCTTTTAAATATTTTACAGATATTTCAAACATTTTTATGAAAACTTATATAAAGCAGAGGAATGTGGAAACCATTATGCACATAAATCTTAACAATTAACAGGTAAGATAGTAGGAGATGAGATAAAAACTGTGATGTATAGTTAATTAATCAACATGGAGGTCTCCAGTAACAGATGATATTCCTATGGATGTTTGGAAGTTGGGAGGGAAAAATATGATACATATCTTGAAGGCTTTTCATACCACAAATGGACTTCAGAATGTTTTTTCCTCAAGTAGACAGCAAATTCTGAAGTGAAACTTCAGGATTTTACTGCCCTGAGAAAGGAAGAAAGATTCATCCTGAACCAGCAACCAAACATCAATAATCACCATAAAATTCGTCCAAGCAACAACAATAACAACAGTCACAAAGGAGGCTGTGTCTCATCTCAACTATCTACAAAGGGGGATATGGTGAGTGGATGAGTGCAACAACTGCAGCAATGAAGAAATTCAAACATCTATTGTTATGAGTAAGTAGGACTTAGACAAATGTATTATGTTCTTCATTCTCACTGCTGCAGTAGCCTATTGGTAGATTCCCACAGTTTACTCCCTACCTAGCAGGAGAAGGGATAAGGGTCAAGAATCCCATGGAGAATGATCCTAGCAAAGCTTGCAATGGACCTAGAGAAAGAATCCAGTTTGCAGTGCTTTGTGAAAGTATGAATAGAGGACCAAGTTGCTGCCTCTAGAATACTTTTATAGTCCATCCCTTTCCAGTATGTCATCAAAGAGTATAATAGGGCGTGACAGGGTTTACCTTACCTTTGCCTGGACTAGCTATACCATGGTGGGACTTGCAAAAAGTCATTTGTTTGGTCTCACACAAACAAATGACTGGTGCCAGAAACATGGCTTCAAGCTGAATACAAAAAACTGCATCATCATCCCCTTTGAGGAGAGTGACGTCGCCACAAATTATCACATTAATAACAATGTCTTCAGCATGCAGTCAGTCGTGAGGGATTTCGGCACCCAGATTGATAGCAATCTGACTTTTGATCATCATGTTGCTTCCATTGTATGGAAAGCTTTCTACATGGCCCACCTCAAGAAGTAAATCATCCAGGGACAAGGAGGTCATAACATCCCTGCATTCTTCCCTTATAAGGCCCATTATGGAGTACAATGCCACATTCTGCATATACCTCGCAAAGCACATGCAGCAGATGGAGAGACCACAGAGGATCCTCACCAGGAGACACCAGGGCCTCAAAAATCTACCATACATAGATAGGGTAAAAGCCCTATCCCTCTACTTTATTTCATACAGACTCCTCAAAGGTGACCTCTGTCTGGCATACAAGGCGATCTGGTACCCCGCCTTGATGGGACTGCTGCATATACGCAAGTCAAGCTCCATGTGAGTAACCCGCACACATGGTCTAAACCTGCTCTGTGACATCAATAGGACTTGTTGGCGGGACAGATTTGTGTCCCAGTGACTCCCCATCTGTGGAATAGGCTCCCTCTCCACATCAAGCAGAGTACCTCTTTACCCCTTTTTAAGCGCAACCTGTATAACTGGATGAGAAATAGAAAATACATCCCTGGGATTCCACCTGTGTCCCTGCTGGACAGGAGCATTGGGTGCTGATTTGTCTATACATGGACTAAACTATTGGTTAGGCTTATAAGGGCCTCAGGGCCAATAGCTTAGTAACTTCCCATGATCCTATAAAAAACAAGAGCAGAAGACAACCAAATGGATATAGTCTATTTAGACAAGGGTTAGCCTTTCTTAGTCCCAGCAAAACTGAAACTGCAAAAAGGAAGAATTTGTTTGCAAATGGGTCTCGTACAATGCTCCTTTCAGAAACTATTTGACCCACAAACTCATAGAAATAAGGGGATCCAGAGGCAGACAAGCCAAGCTGGCTAGAAGATGCACCATGCTGTAAGCATAGAGCAAAACAACTTTAAGTAGCTCACACAAATATTTGAGAACCAGAGGTGCTACTCACTCTCCTTTCAGGACTCCTGTGATTGGCAGGGCACAAACTAGAAAATCTTTTCCAGTTGTCAACACAAGACTTTCTAGGAGTAAGTTTAATTGCCTGTTTAATACGTACCACATGTCCTCATGAAAAAGGTACTTAAAAGATATTAAAAATTAAATCATCCAGGCAATCAGTTGTGCTTGCTTGATGATGGGGTGTATCAAACACCCCTTGTGCTATATTTGAAGATGTGGGGAAGCTTGTGGTAATTGTCCTTGGTCAAGTCCATAAGATGGCAGAAACAATTTTACCTGTGCCAAAAGGAAGTCACCACAATGATTTTTGGTAATTCTTTCTGAATCTTTAGAAGTACCTAGGAAATCACTGGAAAGGGTGGAAAGTATTCATGTAACTAGTACAACAACTTGGAGAAAAAAAGCTAGAAATCCAAACAAATACCAATGAAAACACTAGTTGCAAAACGGATCCAAAATAGGCAATGCTGGTGAAGGGAGATACCATAAATTTATTTACGTTTGTGTAATGCACAATATAGCTTTTAATCTGTGTGCAACAGACTTCATCAGGATATAGAATACACACATCAAATGCTACTTTTAAATTTTTCTCCCCTGGCATAAAATATTTGTAATCAGGTCATAAATATATAACACTCAAATAAAACTTCCCAAAGGTATTATATATGATATCCAGTAAAGATATATTTGATGCAGAGAGAAAAAAAAAGAAAATGTTTATAGAAAGGGACTACCCCTATCCACTGATAAACAATAATAGTGATTATGAAAGGGAGTCCTAGTTTGAAAGCCATTTGATTCTTCTTCCACTGCAATTCTCACTTTACAAACCCCAGCAGGGGAATCTGAAAGTCCAAGGAGTGTAGGTTCTGGGTTCAATATGTACCACTGGATTTTTCTCATATACAGTCTGGCAAGTGGTATGAGGATCATGGATGCCATGAGGCCTAGAATGTTCATCATATTAATCACTGTTGTAGTAGCCTCAGCTATATGGGTAGATTATCATAGCTTACTACATTTGGGAGGTGGAAGGAGAAGAGTCTAGGACCCCCTGAGAAGGAAACAAGCTTATAATGTTTTAGAAATGTATGTGCAGAGGACCAGGAAGCAGAATATGTCTAGAATCCAACCCTTTCCAAAAAGCCAAAGATGAAGCTAAGGCCCAGGTAGACTGAGCATTGACCCTGCCTGGAATAGTTTTGTTGTGATGTGCATAACAAAAGATAACAGTCTTAGACAACCATTTGGAAAGTCTTTTTTGAGACATGTTGTCCCTTCTTCTTACCTTCACAAGAAATTAATAATTGGTACAGAGATCTGAAAGACTGAGTTCTGTTAAGACAGTACCTCAGTTGTCTGTGGACATCCAAGGTATGGAGTATCCTTTCTCTCTCATTTTTGGGTCCAGAGAAGAAAACAGAGATGTATAGTCTGGCTAAAAGTAAACTCGGATACCACTTTAGACATAAAGGAAGGATTAGTTCTCAAAGAAACTCTGTCTCTATGGAAAATGAGATTGGACTGACTTACCATAAGAGCTTGCAACTCAGATACTTAGATACCCTTCTTGCAGAGGTCAGAGTAATCAGTAAAACTGTTTTCAATGTTAAGAACCTTAAGTCAGCCAGGTTATCTGGTTCAAATGGTGCAAGTGTTAGCTTCTCTGACACATGATTAAGATCTCAAGGCGGGGGTCACCAGTTTTCTTGGAGGCCTGTTATATAAAAATCGTTTCAAAAACATTTTGACATCAGAATGCATTGAAAGAGGAGGACCTATGGGCAGACATGCTGAAATGGCTGATAAATGAACCTTGACAGAGGAGTAAGAAAGGCTATAGGATAGTAATTTACACAAATACTGTAAAAACAGAGAACAACTAGCCATTGAATAGGTACTGGTTATGTTGCTGACAGCAGGCTTTCTTGCCTCCATTAATATGTGCTGCACATCCTCAGTAAACAGGTACCTAAAGGGAATAGAGACCCTGTCATCCAGGCAGTCAACTGAAGTTGACTGAAGTCGGGTTGTATCAAACACCCCTGTTCTTGTGTGAGTAGATCCAGTTTGCACTGACCATTTCCAAAAGAAGAAAAAAACACTGTTGCCTGGGACAGAAGGGAGTCACCACAATGATCTTGGGAGAGTCTTTCTAAATCTTCAGAAGTACCCTGGATATTAGTAGAAAGGGTAGAAAAGCATACAGCAATATTTCTGTCCAAAGGGTAGAAAAGCATACAGCAATATTTCTGTCCAAGGAAAAGAAAAGCCATCTGTCTTCCAGGCCTTCTTGCATGGAGTCCTGGAATAAAATCTTGCCAGCTGATTGTTTAGAGAGGAGGCAAAAATGTATCAAATCTTGGAATAACTTCTGATGTAGTTTCTATTTGTGAGGGTCTGTCCTTCTCTTGCTCAGTTTGTCTGTCACACAATTTTGCTCAGACAGAATGCAATATACTTGGAGAGCGAGAGGGCAGCTGTGGTGGTGCAGCAGTTAGCATTGCCACCTCACAGCAAGAGGTTCTCTGGTTTGATTTCTGGCTGGGGTGCCTTCTGTGTGGAGTCTGCATGTCCTCCCTGTGGTTGCGTGGGTTTCCACCAGGTGTTCTGGTTGGTTTCCTCCAACATCCCAAAGACACGGTGTGGTGGAGTGGACACTCTAAACTGACCCTAGGTGTGAGTGTGTGTGTGTGTGTGTGTGTGTGTGTGTGTGTGTGTGTGTGTGTGTGTGTGTGTGTGTGTGTGTGTGTGTGTGTGTGTGTGTGTGTGTGTGTGTGTGTGTGTGTGTGTGTGTGTGTGTGCCTTCGGTGGAAAGCTGGGCACCGGGCTTGCAACTCGACACTGTAAAACTCTGCCAATCATTCTGTGGACCACTGTTCCGCTGTGGCAACCCCTAACTGGGAAAAGCTGAAAGAAGATGCTTGGAGAGTGAGATTGTACTGTGAGGCTACCGCCTAAGTTAACATGGCTATTCTGCAGAGGGTATGACCTTGTTCCTCCTCGATTGTTGATGTACCACATAATGGTGGCATTGTCTATAGCAACTTGAACAGCAAAGATGACTCAGAGAGTTGAATGCCTTGATCAAGGTGAGCATGTCTTTTATATTTATGTGCTTGCATCTATTCTTGGTGTCCCATACACCTCTTGCACTTTTATCCTTCCTGAAACTGCTCCCCAAGCAAAGACCTAGGCTTCTGTGGCAACTGACTGCTTTGGAACACGGACGGAGAATAGGAGAATTAGATTTGCAGATATCTTTTGTCTCCACCGAGTAATTTTAATTCTGGCAAACCCCAGCACTGGGATCTGAAAGCCAGGGGTGTTGGTGCTGGAACCAAAGAGACTTCAGCTACCATTGTATCTTTCTCATGTGAAGTCTTTCCGGGGGTATAAAGAGAATCAGAGAACCCATGAGACCCCAAATCCTGAGGTATTGCCTTGCAGTGACCTAAGTGAGTGGAAAATCCTAGAAATAGATCAAGATATAGACAAATATATTTTTTCCTGTGAAAGAAAAGCTCCTTGAACTGTGGTGTATAGTTGACATCCCAGAAACACAATCCTATTAGAAGGAGTTAAGAAAGACTTTTGAATGTTCTCTTGGAATCCACTCTTGTGTAAGAGATCTCTAACCCAAGAGAGATAGATTCCTGACACTTTGAAAAAGACTTTACAAAGATAAGCAAGTTGTCTAAATATGGAAAATGTGGACATCCCGTAGCCTGCAATGAAGTATAACTAGAGCTAGACACTATGAGAACACGCTTAGTGCAGTGGATAGTCCAAATGGTAAGGCAGAGAACTGACAACATTTTCCAGACAGATAGAACCTTAAGAAATGCCTGTAGTCTGGATGGATAGGAATGTGATGACAAGCATCTTTTAAATATAATGTTACAAGGAAACTTGAATGAGGAAAAAGAGGTAAGAGTTTGTGAAGTGACATCATTTTGAATTTGGGCACTATCACAAACAGATTTAGGAAAGAAACATCCAGAATTTTCTTTCTTTGTCACGAATAACATCCTTAAAAAAAAAAAACACTTTCCCATCTGGGAAGAAAGAACTGGTTCTATCACTTCCTGGGATAGCATGTGATGAAGGACAGGTGCAAACAAAAGAATCAGGTCTGCAGAATGAGGAATTACCCCCTGGAAAGGAGACATTTCCTCCCACTGATATCTGAATCTTGAAAAATGATCTTCAGACCCCATTTGTCTGCAACTATATGATGCCAAAAGAAAATTGGAGATTAAGACTTTTTGAAAGAAAAGAGGGACTGCCAGGGTGGAAGGGGGAACAAAGTCTCTTAAATACTCATTCTGGCTTATTGGACTGTTCTGGTTTGGGGAGTTTCCAGAATTCTTCTTGGAACCCCCTTGCCATTTCTTCTTAAATACCTGTTTACCTTTATTTTGTTGATAGCATTTATTTTGTTTCTTACCAAAACTGGGTAGGGAGTTACAGAATCCTTTGGAAAACTTGGAAAAGGAGGACTGAAAAATCTTAGAGATTCACTATATCATCTAGGAGTTTCTGAAACCACAGCCATACAATCCTCCTCAAAATAGTTACCAGTGGCCATAGCCCCGGAAGCAATGTCAACGTTAAATATTGTGGGAAGAAATAGCCAGTGAATTGTTATGCCTAGGCTTGTATAGGCCCTAGGGCCAATAGCCTAGTACCAACCTATGAACCTATAACCTATGAGTTATAAACACACCATATACAATAAGCAGTGACTTGAATAATAGAAGAAACTGAATTATTTAAAGCAGATTTTTCTTCATAGGAAGAAACTGCAGATAAATTTGAAGGCAAAGAAACAGAAACAACCAGCACTTTAATAACAAAATAAAGTAAAGTAAAGTACGCGCTTTCGTTGGGTATATTACCAAACTTCTTCAGACAAAATTCAAAAGTGCAATAAACTATTAAATACTATCCCAAACAGTCATGTGATATGCAAATAATCACATTACTCTAAAAGTAGGTCATATGATTTATCAAAAAGGAGTATCATAAATACAAAGTAATAACATTCACATGAACAACATCCTATAAACTCCAATAAAAATGCTATTATGAGTGTACTCTTAAAAACCACCATTACCCTGAATGTACAATTTAAAAATAACAAAAAAGACAATAAAACCAGTTAAAAAGTACTTATCTTCACAAATCCCTAATCTGTATTATCATTAAAATGCCTAAGTGCTTATAGTGTCATAACAACAAATGTGTTAAAAAAATCTTCTTCATCTCAACAAACTTTTGAGTTTCAAAACCCTAAGCAAGGAACAAATGTCATTTCGTCCTGGTAAAACATAAGCCTGGCATCTAAGTTGCCAGGTCAATTCTAGTAACTCCAATTTTAAAGAAAAGGAACCCCCCTTTGCATCCTTAACCACCTGGTCAATCATCTGAAAGACAAAAGAGTGGCCTGGGTGTAAGGTTATATGATTGGCTAAGGCGTTCTCAGTCTTCCCTTTCCTTATACTGTAGATGTGTTCATATAAGTGTTCTTTAAATTTTCTATCCGTCTTGCCAATGTAGAAACTCGGACAGGCTTGACATTTAGCCAAATAAATAACGCTGCAAGAGTTACAATTAAACCTGCCTTTAGTTTCATATCTTCGGTCCCTTATCTCAAAGTTGTTGCCCACCTCAATAAGTCTACAATAAGGGCATGCTTCACATTTGAACATCCCTTTAATTCTAGGGCTAGGTCTACCATCAAATTCCAATAAATTCTTTAAATTTTGGCCCCTTTTAAAAACAAATGTGTATTTAAAATTATCCATACCATAAAAGGCCGCATTTGTTCCTTACTTACTTTATTTAAGTGCCAGTTGTTTCTGTTTCTTTGCCTTCATGTTTATTTCAAGCAGTGTGTTTTACTTTCCTTGAAGAAACTACAGATAAAAACTTTCCTCATACTTTCATATTAGTCAGAACAAACCTTAACGTGAGCCTGACAGTTCAAACCTCTGAAAATCAAAGGTGCAGAAACATACAATTTTTCCCATACTTATGAATATTCTTCCCATCCTTATCAGAACGAGTAGGATTGGAATTAAATAAGTGTTTAGCAGCAGAAGGATTAACTACAGTTATAGCTGCTGGATCAAGTTTGGGAAGAGTGTATGAAAACCTAAAATGCTGAGGAACTTTATATATACTGTCTCTCTTTTCAGGGACAACTGGCTGACTGTCAAGAAAATTGTAGGCAGTATCACACACACACACACACACACACACACACACACACACACACACACACACACACACACACCATCCAAAGCTGAAAGAACTGGAGGAATGGGTGAAGGTTCTGGAAATTCCTTCAGTAACAGCTCATAGTATTTTCTGACACATTATAAAAATAGACTCACAGAAAGAGACCCTCCAAACTGGACTCTCCACTGAATCTGAAAAGGAAATGTGAGGAGATAACCCTGTATCTGTCCCTACATCCTCCTGTCCAGATACAGAATTGTGAACCTTTTCAAGAAAGGAGGTATCTCTTTCTTTTACCATAAGACTAATGTATAAGAAGGATTAACAGCCTGAAATAAACACTGAGCCAGATCTAGTAAACTAGTCCTGTCAAAGGAAATTTGAGAAGTACGTACATGCTGTTTGTTGCTTCTTTTTGACAGGAAAAATGGGGCCAACAGTGTTATTAATGGCAGTAGCAGCTTCCCCAGGAATGTGCACAGCATTCTGACACAACAGAGAAACCTTCCCTGTTCCCCCCCTCCTAGTACCAACAAAAGTGGCTCTCCCTTTCCCACTGAACAGACCCCAACAGCCACAGAGGAAATGGGTGGGTCTATATTAGAAGACCAAATGTTTAGGTGATCAAACACCCAAACATCGATCTTCTAATATCGAAAGCAAAAAACAGCAAACAGACGATTTAACACAGGGAAAGATTTCCCTTGACCATTCGCTGGAGTTTGCTATTTTCCTACTGTTGAGCAATCTCTGAGTTGGTATATTTAGTTAGGGGGGGTGGGGGGAACCCCCCCCACTTAAGTTAGATGTAAAGTAATGTTATTTGCGTTGTGGCTGAGGGACGTGTTTCCCTGGGATGTTCGACATTGTGTGGTTTGATATTAGAAGATCAATGTTTAGGTGTTCGATCACCTAAACATTCGGTCTTCTAATATAAACCTGAAATGGGTAAGCCCTGGTTTGTAGTGGCTGTAGGTGCTTCACTAGAGGAATCTATGGTAACAGATGAGTGATCTGAGGTATAACTAATGGCAACAACAGAGTCACCCACCTGTGGCTGGGACAAATTGCTGGCCTGGTGTGATGGCAAAGACTGTTTATTTATTTTTTCTTTTTGTGGCTGGAATAAGGACCAACACTGGGATCAATATGGTACCTCTTTCCTAGGGAGAGCAAGCAGCAAATACAGATAAAATCCAAAAGTCTTTAAAAAGTCACTTTTTCATAGAGAAATATTGCAAAAAGCACTATAAAACATCTTTCCAGCCCCATAAAGTAAAATAAATTCCATTTATCCACAGAAAGAGTGGTTTTCAGTTACTTTAAACAACTTTCAAACAGAAAAGAAAAAAAGCACTCATTTAAAAATACAGTACAGTCTTGTGACAATCCTTTAGAACACAAACTCTTTGCTTTTAAATAGCTTTATTTTAAATAAAAGTATAAACAACAAACAGAAAATACTGAATGTACAACCCCCAAAGGGAACTTGTCTGCCCTGGAAAGGAATAGCACAAGCTGATCATTGATCCTTGAAGGCCACAGAGGAGCATACCCTTTGGTGGCAGTAAAGCTCCGAAGGGCTTAGCACCCAAACTTGTCCTTTAGTCAGCTCAGCTTGGGCAGCCAGACAGTTCAGGCATGTGGAAGGTGCCCTGAACCTTTGGAAGCTGTCCAGCTGTTATATCCTTGCTATGTTATAAACCATATTGCTAAGGCTGCTGCAACAGTAACCTTAGCTACATGGGTTACAGCTGAGGCTACTGCAGCATGATCAATGTGATGAATATTGACTCTGTCTGATTTGGTGGATGTGAGAGAATACCCCTGAAAAGAGAAGGAGATTCCACTCACTGCCAAATGAATCCTTCCTGAATTACCTTCAACATCCATCTGGATGAAACCATTTGACCCCAAACTAAGGGGCTAAGGGTCAGTCGGTGTGGGAGAGGTAGGGAAACCTGAGCAGGAGGTGTAGACAAGGTTATCAGATTACCTGAGTAGTCATTCTTGAGCTGGAGCTTGACTCTTTTTGGGAAAGTTACTTCTTAAATTTGGTTTGGAAGTTATCCTCGTGTCATTTTTTTTTGTTTCTTTTGGGGGCCTACTTGTTCTTAGGTTGGGATTTCTGTTTTTTTCTGTCCTCTAAAGGATTGATCAACAGCCTTGTTAGGGTAGAACTTGGTTATCTGAAAAATCTTACTGACTCCATGCATCAATCTACCTCTGTAATCCCACTGTTTCAGAATCTGTGTAGTCACAGGTTCAAATACCAGAACTGAGCTGATAGGAGAAATAAGAATTTCAGACTTCAAATTATCAGGAAAAAATCTGATTACACAACTAAACAAATCGTCTCAACACCACAGAAAAAGCAGAAACTCTACACAAAGTGTCAGCACTATCATACACACTTTTCAAGGGCACATTTAAAAATTAAAAGTTATGCACTCACAATAACTAGGCATTTGTGTTGTCCATTTTCATTCTTCCTCAACCCATGGGTTCGGATCCAGTCCTCTGATCTGACTTGGCCACATATTCCATTCTTTGGATCCAGCTCTCAAGCTCCTCCCTCTACCCAGAATACACTATTCCTTCCCCATTACCTCAGATCAAGTCTGTTGCCATAGAACCCTATAGCTAAATAGCGACAGGTATAGCTGACAAAGACAGGAATGCCTGAAACCCTGAACTGTGGGTTCCAAATACAATCCTATAGGTCTCACCAGAAAATATGGATGGGAGGGAAGTTGAGAAAGAAAGAAAATGGACAACACAGATGCCTAGTTATGGTGAGTACATAACTTTTAAATCTGATGTTGTCCTTTTCATTCTTCCTCAACCTATGGGACAGAGTCCCCAGCTATATTGATCTTGGGTGGCCCTCATGGAAGGATACTCTGGAGTACCACCAAACTAAAGGTGGCTCTGTTTCTAGAAATAATAACCAATTTGTAATGGGCAACAAAGGTATGAGCACTGGACCATGTGGCTGCAGTGTAAATAGCATCAATAGATGTTCTTGACCAAAAAACAGATGAAGCAGCCATGTATCTGATTGAATGAGCTTCGGGAGGTTTGGGTAAGGACATGCCTTGTTGAGAATAAATCCAAGAAATACAATATGTAATCCATTTAGCAAAAAGTGACTTAAGAGACTGAGCAACCCAGCCTTTTTGGTGGAAAAGAGACAAAGAGTGGGTCTGATTTTCTAATTTGTTTTGTCCTGTGAAGCTAAAAACTTAAATTATCTGTTTACATCAAGGAGATGAAGCATACACTTTCCTTTATTCGAAAAATTTGGAAAGAAGGCTGGTAAGTGAATGGCCTGATTAAAGTTATTTTCAAAAGACACTTTAGGTAAAAAAGAAGGGTTTTTCTGTAAGGTACCCCTATCTTTATGAAAAATTATGTAAAGTGTTTTTGAGAAAAGAGCCTGGAGTTCAGATATTATCTTTGCAGCAGTAATGGTTACTAAGAAAACTGTTTTCCTTTAAAAGACCTTTAATTAATTTTTAGCTGAAGGTTCAAAAGGTTTCTGAGTTAGGCCTCATAGTACAACTGTGAGATCCCAAGGAGATGAAGGATCTTTTATTGGTGGTAAACACACTGTTCAAACGCTGCCTCTCCACATGCTATGTGCCCATAGAATGGTGCACAGCAACGGTTATTCCACTCCACAAAGGTGGAGCCACAACAAACCCTGGGAACTATCGCCCTATAAGCCTGACTAGCTTGGTCTGCAAGGCTATGGAGCACATCATCATGGATCTCATTAACAGAGACATTGGGAACTTCCAAACACTGGACCCTACCCAGTTCGGCTTTGTTAAGGGCAGATCACGCCTCCTAAACTTGGTGGACTTCTTTGAGACAGTTACCAAGGCTATAGATGAGGGAAAGGTGGTCCACACAGCCTACCTAGACCTCACAAAGGGCTTCGACACCATTCCCCATTCTGGTATTATAGACAATCTCAACAGCCTGAACATAAACCCCTATGTCACGAGATGGGTTGCCAACTGGCTCACGGACAGAACCCACATGGTAAGAGTTGCCGGAGCTAGTTCTGACTCTAAACTGGTTACAAGTGGTGTTCCCCAACGCTCAGTCCTAGGACCCCTCCTGTTCGGCATATACTTCTCAGAGGTACAGGCAAGAACAGGAGGACTATGGCTGACCAAGTTCGTAGACGACTGCAAACTAGGGGCTATAATTGACTCTCTGGCTGACACAGACATCCTCCAAAAGGGTCTTACTGAGACAGATACCTGGTGTCAAAGCCATGGCCTCAAGCTAAATGCCAAAAATTGCATAATTATCCCCTTTGGAAAAAACAAAGTACCCACAAACTACTCCATAGGTGGTAGCCCCCTAAATATGGAAGACGTAATAAGGGATCTGGGGACCCAAGTAGATAGTAATCTCGCCTTTGATAATCACATTGCCAAAGTGGTTAGAAAATCCTTCTGTGTGACCCACCTAACCACAAAAGGGTTTGCATCCAGATCAGAAGAGGTCATTGTGCCCCTCTACACATCACTCATCAGACCCATCATAGAGTACAATGCCCCATTTGGGATGTACCTTACAAGATACCTGCAACAGCTGGAAAGACCTCAGAAGTACCTCACCAAGAGGATCACTGGCCTCAAACAGATGCCCTATGCAGCTCAACTGAAGAAACTCCAGCTGTACTCGGTTGCATACCGCGTACTCAGAGGTGAACTCTGCCTGACATACAAGGCCATGTCCAACCCAGAATTGTTGGACATACTCCACCTAAAGAAAACCATATCCCCTTGAGCCACACACTCTAGGGATCTAAACCTCAACACAACAATAAATAGGATATGCTGGAGGAATAGATTCCTGTCCCAAAGACTTCCCATGCTCTAGAACAAGATTCAAATCTATATTAGGCAGAGCTCTTCACTAACACTCTTCAAGAGAAACTTTGATGAGTGGATGGGAAACAGAAAGCTTACCCTGGGGATCACTATAATGGGTCTATTGGACAGTGGCACAGGGATCTAATCTAAGGGGGCGGCGAAATCCAACACATTCTGGCTAGGCTTATAAATGCCTTCGGGCAGATAGCCTAGTACCTACCTATGAACCTATGAACCTATGGACTGAGAAGAAAAGTACCTTTTAGAAATGCTTTGCATAATTTGGACAAAGCCAATGAATAATTTATGTCTCCTGTGTGAAAATTAGAAATTGCTGCCAACTGAAGTTCGGTCATAGAGAAATGTGCTTCTTCTTCAAAAAGGGTTGCTAAAAATTGAAGTACTATAGAAACTGGAGCAGAGAAGGGTCAAGCTCATTTTTTAAAGCCCAATGGGTGGATCTTTTCCATTTGCTCTTGTATAACCTTTTAGTAGATTCTTATTGAGAAGCCAAAATAATTGTATATACAGGGGAAGAGAGCCTGGACTGTCTAACCATTACTAGAAGTGGAGAAACCATGCAGTTAGAATGATGGCCTGGATATTGGGGTGTTGAATTCCTGACAGCGGGGAGAGGAGATCTGGAGATGGCTCCAGTATCCATGGATGATAACGAAGGTGAGATCATCGGAAGGGGAACCATACCTGTTGAGACCAGAATGAGGCAATGAGGATAAGTGAGCTCCTCAGCTTGTTTGCTTTCTGCAGAAATTTTGGTATCAAGGGAAGAAGGGATAAGCATAAAGGAGACCAGGGGTCCAATTGTGGACTACAGCATCTCTCTGTGACTTCCCAAGGGGGGGGGGGGTGTTAGAACAAAGTACCCACTGCACCTATTGTGGAGAGATGCAAAAATATTGTACTAAGGTTGGCTCCAATGATGGAAGAGCCTTTCCATCACATATTGATTGATTGAGAGACCACTCATGAGGCATCAAAATAGATCTGCTTACTTTGTCCGCTAACATGCTGGCTGTCCCCAGAATGTGCACTGCAAACTAGAAAGTAGTCTGATGAGATTGCCCATTCCCACACTTTCATGGCCTCTCTGCAGAGGGGATAAGATTGGGTTCCTCCATCTTTGTTGATGTACCAGGCCACAGAGATGTTGTCAGTCTGAACTGCAATCATCCCCAGAGAGAGAGCATCTTGAAAAGCCTGTAACATGAATAGGGCTGCTCTCATCTCTAGTACACTGATATGCAGATTAGTCTGTGGAGAGAATCACATGCCTTGGACTGTCCTTCCCAGGAAATGCCCCCACCTCAGTTGGGAAGTGTCTGTGGTCACTGTGGCCAAAGGAGTCAGCAAAACAAAAGGGCAGCCTAGATGAATGCCATCTGACTGAATCCATCAACAAATGTGTCATTTGCAAATTGAACTTAGTTTGACTGGAAAAGATAGGGGTTAATGTAAAATGGACCACTGAACAGCTAGAGTCCATTGAAGGACAAGCATAAAGAAATGTGCCAAGGAAGCAGTACAAAGGCTGCTGCTATAGAGCCTGATCCATGAAGGAGGAGATGGATGGGAGATTAGTAGATGAACCTGATTTTTGAATGTGGATATGTGACAAAATGGTAGTAAAGCTGTTTGAGTGTTTGTATTCAGAAGTGTACAAATGAACTCCAGTCTCTGGAGTGGTGTCAGGGTTGACTTGGCATAATTTATTGCTATTCATAGAGAATGGAAAATCTGGAGCAAATAGTCCCTGGAGTGCAGGAAAAAATGCTTGGATGGGCAGTGAGGAGCCAGTCATCCAGATATGGAAACATTCAGAATCCTTTGAGTCTCAGGTGAGCAGCCACCACAGGTATACATTTGGTAAACACTCTGAGGGGTGTGGTGAGTCCAAAGATCAGGCCTCTTAATTGTTAGTGACTGGCTCCCAGCCAAAAGTGTTAATGTCTTCTGGAGCACCTGTCTATTTTGATGTGATAGTATGAATCTTGAAGATCTCTCAAGCACATCCAATTGCCATTGTGATAAAGAGGTAGAGTGGCCTGTATTATGACCATTCGGAACTTTGACTTCTTTACATACTGGTTCAAACTGTTTAGATTCAAGATTGGTCTGGGGTCCCCTGTTTTCTTGGATACTAAAAAGAAGCATGAGTAAGTTCTAAATCCTATCTGGTCTGGTGGGATCTGTTGGATGACTCATTTTTCTAGCAGCTTTTAAATTTCTAGTGCTGCGGTCTTCCTCTGACTGGGTGGTACATCGGGAACGAATTTGGAAAAATGGAATGAAATAACCTCTGGATTTGATTTTATCACCCAGGTATTTTTTGTTATATTTTCCCAGGCTTGTAGGTGCAGGAATAATCATTCTGACTGCCTCCAGAGTGGAACAGTCAGGCAGCACTTTGGGAGTGCTGAAAAAGTCTGTCTGGAAAAGAATCCTGGAACCCCTGGTTCTGTGGCTTTCTTCTAGGGTGATGTCTCCCATTATATTTTTTTCCTCTGCCACTGGAGGAACTGTCCCTGTGCAGATCCTGAAAAGGTCCCTGAGATATATGGAACCACATTTTCTTACCAACTCTCTGGCTCCTGGAAAGGATCCATTGAGGGGTAGAGAACTTGATTCTTGATGCAGAATGGGTCTTTTATTCTTGTTCACTGTGGGTAAGTGTCTCATTCTTGACAGCCCATATAAGGAGGTGCCATTAAATGGGTCATTGATAAAAGACATCTTAAAGGGCACCACAAAGTCACATAGCCTCATCCAGGCATGTCTCCTAATGGTAATGCCTGAACCAGCAGCTCGTGAGGTGCCGTCAGCCATGTGATAGATCAAACTTATAGAAGCATTTAAAATTGACAAAAGAATGGCCATGTGCAATAACAGTCTTTTGAAGTTCTCTGCAGACATGGACTCGAGAGATAATTTGAAAACTCTTTGGTCTAATGTCTCTGAAGCCTTGTGAAGTGTGCCAGGTATTTAAGAGACCTCAGTGCAAAGGTTGCCGTGGCAAACACTTGCTTTCTGAATCTATCCAGTGCACTAGACTCCTTGTTTGGCAGATGAATAGAAGAGCTCTGTTCTGCTAACTCTTTCTTAGTGGCTACCACCACCACCACCACTGTATCAACTGGGACTCCTTTGCTCAAGTGGGGGGTCTGTCTTTCAGCAGGACTAAGAACTTGTCAGGTGTTTTCAGGATAGGTTCAATGGTATCCTGTTCCTTCCAAGCCATCAGCAAACCAAATCAATCAGTTCATCCACTGGGGTGGGTAACCCAAGATGTAGACAAGCCAGAACCAGAAGCTTCCAAAAATACCAATTCTTCAGACAGAGATTTTGGGAAGAGCAGTCACCTTTCTTTTTTATGATCTCTAAAATGTCTCCGAAGGAGATGTCATTTGGTGGTGATCTGGGGGACCCTTCTCCTTCATCAAATTTTTTATCCTCCATGAGCAACTCCATCTGAGAGTCAGTATGTCTCCTTTTGTACATTTTCTTCCAATGTACCTCCTCTGTAGGATGCTCAGGGACAGTGTCAGAAGAGAGGGGAAGTTCCTCTCTTGGAACTGGTTGGACACTTATTGGAAATGGCTGTCCCTGTGCAGTAGGTCTGAATGACTCAGAGCTCAGAGCTGATGAGGGAAAGGGGGTTGGATTTGAAATGAGATGGCAGTTCTCTGGGGAGAAAAAAAAACCTTTCTACAACCTCAAAGGCCAACAGACCTGAAGAGGTTTCAACCAGCCTTCTCAGAGCAGAAACTCCCAACAAAGGTAGATCTTGACCACTCTTGGATGCATGCCTGAAGGAAGGTACTGAATTCAAACTAACCAGAGCCTAGACTCCAAGGGGGAGGGATGGATCTGACATCAATGGAGTTGATCCCAGTCCTTGGATTACAAGCTGACACCAGCTCCAGGACCCAATCTCGTCTGAGGGTACCAGGGTGAAACTAGTAAATGACATGGTCGGAGTCGAAGATTTTTTTTTTTGGATCTGACGCTGAATCTCATGGGGATTTTGGATCCTGGGACTGCAAACCCATTGGATGGATCAGAGAAGGAGATACAATGGTCTTAGACATCATGGGAAGGACTCACAGATCTGATAGGGGATGGATTTCATAAGACCCCCCCACCTGCATCTGAGCTCTGAGAAATCTCTGCATCATCCTATACACAGCTGCTTCTACTAAGCTTCTGGAGGACCTACAGGAAGTAGTGGATGGTGATCTGGAATGTTTCTTTGGTGTTTGAAGCAAAAGAGAGTATAGGATGGGTGATATGGGTTTCATGACAAAATCTGGCGTAGGGTTGCTTTAAGAAGTCAAAGCAGAAAATAGACCAGCAGACAGTGGCAGAAACCAATATTTAATATTATGTACCGCAAGCACATATTAATACAGGAGAGAGAAAAAAACAGACCAGTTTCGACTTAGTAAATCACATAGCCCTCATCAGTGTATAGAACATAAATTAACTCACTCCTTAAATAATCAATAATAGCAGCATGTGATTGATTAAAGGTGCTCATTTAGTCCAGGTGCAAACAAACCACCCAGCTTAATTTCCTATAAGAAGTACCAGGCTTCTGATCCAAAGACCTAGGATTCGAAGGTGGTACAGTAGGGCTTACTGAAATAACTATAGGAGCTGAAGTCTTGGGAAGTTTTTCTGGTATTGGATGGTGGCTCTGATGAAGACCTTGAGGACTTCTGTGGTGAGAGTTTTCTGTTCTCCAAAGGAGCAGACTTGCTACTTTTGCAGGGGTGGGGGTTGAACACCAGAAGACAATAAAGCATACAGAAGACCCTTTAAATCAACTTAATTTGTTTATCTGCCAAGGCTTTTGGATTGAAGGTGGAACATATGATACATTCAATGTCCTAGTGCCTGGCTAAGACAGTACATACACTCCTTGTGGGCATCTGAAGTGTGGACTTTATGCCCACAAGAACTGCATTTTTTAAATCCCATCAGTTTCTCTAACATGATAAGCAAATACACAGAGGACAACACCAAAACATAAAGAGAGTTTTTTTTCTTTAGTTAGAATAGTAGACAAAACAAGGAAAAGTTATCAAAGGATTTTAATTACCAGCAATGGTAAGGTGTACAGATATCTTGATGGTAGCAGAGAAATACCAACAATGCTAAAAAGAAGTTATGTACTCACCATAGCATTCCATCTGAGTTGTCCATTTTCATTCTTCCTCAACAAGTGGGTTCGTATCAGACCCTTGGATCTGACTTGGCCACTTTTTACAGCTTGTGGATATTGGAAATTCTCAGGTTCCTCCCTTTCCCATAATGCTGTAGGCCCCTACCATTTCTCAGATCTTATTTGTTGTCCTTTTAGCTTCATAGAAAAATAGGAATAATACTAAGATGAGAAACCAATACCTGGAGCTCAAAGACAGGAACAATGGTTCCCTTATTATCTTCTTGTTCTTCCAAAAGTCACAAAGCAACTGGTAGGGTGTTGGAGGGAGGGGAGTTGAGGTAAAATGGACATGGACAAAAGAGATGGAACATTATGGTAAGTACATAACTTCTTTATCTGATGTTGTAAAGTTTCATTTTTCAACAAGTGAAATAGAGTCCCCAGCTACCTGAATCATGGGAGAACTCTAAGGAAGGGTATTCCTGGGCATTGTTGACCCAAAGGTTGCTCTTCCCCTCGAGACCAGATCCAATTTGTAATTAGTAATAAAGGTATGAGGATCAGCCCAAGTTGCTGTCACACAGAGATTGTCCATTGAAGACCTGGATAAAAATACTGATGAAGTTGACATGGACCTGGTTGAATGGGGCTTAAAGGATTTGACAAAGACAAACCTAATTTGTTGTAGAGAAAGGAAATGCAATCAGTTAACCATTTGGCTAAAGTTATTTTGGTAACCAGTTTGATCAATTTTGATTCTGCAAAGGAAACAAATAATTGATCTGTTTTTCTCAGATTTTTTTGTTCTATGCAAATGGAAACATAACTGTCTGTGAACATCCAGCATATGTAAAATGTAGTCTCCTTTGTTCAGAAATCTAGAAATAAAACTGGAAGATTAATAGACTGATTGATGTTGGATTCTACCACCACTTTAGGAAGGATGGATCAGTTGGCTCGTAATGCTACCCTATCGTCATGGAAAATTAAATAAGGAGGCTTAGCTGATAGTGCTTGAAGTTCAGAGATTCTTTGAGCAGAGATTATAACTACTAAAAATATAGTTTTCCCAGTTAAAAATTTTAGCTCACTCTGTTGATGGTTCAAATGGAGATTGAGTTAAGGATTGTAATAGTAAATTCAAATCCCATGGCAGAGTTGGATCTTTAAAGGACAACAACAGGATATGAAAGCAGATTGCTCAACCTGTCTCTTTTAGTCCCTGTTTGTTGATACAGCCTTGAAAAATCACCCATGCTGCTTTAAAAACTAATCCACTCAACTGTTTTCCCTGTTAAGCTTCCTACCTTTCTGTACTGTTTTACTTTCACTTTGAAAACCAAGTTGAAAAACTTCTAGCTGGCTCTGAAATGATTATGTCATATCTGCCAGAGCTCTTGCTCTAGCTACTGGGACATTTCCTCCCCCAAAGAGATGTAATCCTTGCCTGATTTGTATGCTGTATAGAAGAGCCAGTGGACCTCCCACATTGTAATGTCAGAGCTGCCTTGCCCAATCCACTCTTAACTTATCAAAAATGTCAAACTATAATCTCACTTTTCTGAAGAGCCCTACTGATATGTGACAAAGTACAGGCAGAAGCACAGTAACAGCTGGAAAAATTAAGAGCATAAATTTGCAATGACCATGTGTAGACATTAATTGCATGTTTTTACATAAGAAGCAGATGTCTGTCACAATTAATCAACAACACTACATCAGATTACAAGAAGTATGCAATACCGTTTGTTTGTGTCTTTCGGCTTTTCCCGGTTAGGGGTCGCCACAGCGAAACTCCGGTCCGCTAATGATTGGCAGTAGATTTTTACGTGCTGGCTTGCCGGGCCTAACACTCAACCTTCAATGAAGGAACGCCCATTTATGCATATCACTACACAGAAGATGCTCTAACTGAGAATCGAATGGGCAACATCTAACTGTGAGGTGACAACGCTACCGCAGCACCACCACCGCAGTAAGTATAACTTAAAAGCATGTGGGTGCTGTCATGCAAATCTGTGAAATATTTTGTGTTTATAGTGCATCATTTGTTACCTATTTAACCAAACAGGAAGGAAAAATAAGTGGGAGTTTGATGCTTTACAAAACAGTGATTATTCCCAGTGCTATGGAGCTTGGTTCTAAATTTGACAGGAGGAGTGCAACTATAAAGTCTCCCACTGTAAGGAAGGAAAAGCTGACAAGAAAAAAGTACATTAGTCTGGTCACCTGCTGTGAGCTGTCAATCACATCCAGATAATGGGTCAAATTAGCCTTAGCTCTTTGACAGCTAGGGAAGGTAGGTGTGAAGGGGGAGGGGAGATACCTTGAAGAACTAGATTTCAGCCTTCACAAAATAAATCAAGAGAGCATTTCTAAGAAGAAAGAGCAATAAAATGCACTTTTCATTTCTGTTCTGTAGCATTTGCACTGCTTGTGTTTGAAGTAGTCAGTGACAAAGAATAAAAATTTAACCAAAAGTAGGTGGCTATAATACAGCAGTGAATGCCTGTAAAATCAGTGTACTAACAAGAACTTTAGGGAAAATGTGGCAGATCTGATTCAATTTTTTGGAGACAAACAATGCATTCTGGGATACTTAGAGGCAGACTAAACAGTCAGAATTATTTCAAGTTGCCAGATCCCATGTGGTCAGGCTCAGAAATTGCATATAAAAATATCTAAAAAGCTCTAAATAGTCCCAGAGTGGTGTTAAAATGTAGGAAACCCCCAAACTATGATGAAATAAACATGTTTTTTTGAGTCTGTGGGTACAGTTGTTCTTTAAAAGGGGGTCTAAGAAGAAAAGTTCCCCCTTATAAAAGCATTACAAAGTTTGGAAGAAGCTAAGGGGGAGTTATTTACTCCTATGTGGAAATTAGAAATGGCAGCTAGTTGTACTTTAACAGTCGAGGAGCTAGCCCCTTCAATAAAAATTGCAGCCAAAAGCTCAAGAACTTTAGGTAGTGGTGCTGAAAAAGGATCAATGTCTCTTTGCTGTGCCCAAAAAGTGAAGCTTTTCCATTTGCTTCTATAAGTTTTTCTAGTGGAAGTTTTATGGAAAGACAAAAGAATGTGAAGTACAGGGGAGTAGAGCCTTGGTTGCCTGGCTATCAATGGAAGTGGAGAAACCTTGCGGTCATCTTCAGGTCTGAAATGTTCAGGTGAGTCATGTCTCTTGGGTGAAACAGGAGGTCTGGAACTGGATCCAGAATCCAAAGTGGGCAAACTAGATGAGGCCAAAGAAAGGGGAAACAAATCTGATGAGGCAAATAAAGTGCAATGAGGATGAATGTGCTCTTCAATCAAGACACTTTCTGAACAAACTTGGGGATTAGAGCAGTTGGGAGGTAAGTGTAATGTAGACCAGGGGAACAATCATGAAGAACATCATCTCTTAGTGATTCCTCTGGTGGAGGGACCAGGACAAAGAATGTGCTGCACTTGTTGAGGGGAGATGCAAAGAGGTCACAGCAAGCTTGGCCCCATTGGTGGAATATCTCTACCACAAGTTTCATGTCGAGAGACTACTCATGATGCAATAAAATGGACCTGCTCAACTTGTCCTCTATCATGTTGGATTTCCCTGGAATGTGCATTCCTATTAGAAATCAACTGGATGAGAATGCCCACTGACACACTCTCAGAACTTCTCGATACAAGAGGTAAGATCTGGTTCCTCCTTGTTTGTTGATGTACCATACCACTGACATATTGTCTGTCTGAGTCGCAATGGCCCCAAAAGGGATACAGTCTTGAAAGGCCTGTAATGCTAAGAGTACTGCTCTCATTTCCAGGACATTGATATGCATGTCGGCCTCTTCAGGGGATCAGGTGCCTTTTACTGCTTTTCCCAAGAAGTTCCCCCCAACTATGGTTTTGGACTGAGGAAGAATGAAAGGTCAACCTTGCAATATCTGATCTGAAGAGGTACTATTTGTATGCCTGAGTTATTCTGATCTTGGTGGACATAGGTTGGTGCACAATGGACCACTGAGTTGCTGGGGTCCATTTAAGAATTATCATATGGTATGTTACTTATGCAACCAGAACTATCACAGTGGAAATTGATCCCAAGGCTGTTAGAATCAATCAAGCAGATAGGGAAGAATTTTGAATTATCTTGTTGACTGGAAATCAAATAGACTGTACCCCGGTAAGGGAAGGGAGGCAGTCACTGATACTGTATTGAACAAGACCCCTATGAACTCTAATATCTGAGATGGCTCTAGCTGTAATTTGTTGTGACTGATAGTAATTCCTAGATGAGAGCATAGCTGGAGTACATAATCTCATGCTTTTATCAGAAGATGCCTGGTCAGAGCAGTTATGAGCCAGCTGTCCAAGTACAGAAACACCCAGAATCCCTGTAGTCTCAGTTGAGCTGTTACTACTACCATGCATTTGGTGAACACCCTGGAGGCTGTGGTAAGGCCAAAAGGCAAGAACTCTAAATTGATAATGACTGGCTCCCAGCCAGAAGTGTAGGTATCTTCTGTTCATTTTTACGTGATAATATGCATCCTTAAGATCTACTGAGCATATCAAGTTGTCCTTCAGCAGAAAGGGCAAAATGGACTGAACCATGACCATCGGGAACTTTGTATACTAAAACTGATTTTTTCAGATTGCTGAAATTCAAAACTGGTTTCTAGTCCCCTGTTTTCTTTGGCAGTAAAAAGAATCTTGAGTAAGTTCCCGACTCTTTCTTGTCTGGGTGACCTCTTGGAGAGCTATTTTTTCTGGCAGTTTTTTTATTTCTAGAGCTTCTGCTTTCCTGTGTCTAGTTGGAACATCAGGATTTTTTTTACTGTTAAGGAGGGTAGGAAAAAATATTATATAACTTCTGGAAATAATCTTCTGCACCCATGAATCTTTTGTAATGTGCAGTCAGGCTCTCTGGTGCAGAGATAGATGACCCCTGACTGCCTCCACAGGTGGACAATCAGGCCTCCTTTCATAAGCACTGGTAGGATCGGTCAGAAAAGGTTTCCCTAGATCCTTGGTTCTGCAAGCTTCTTGTGCTGTTTAAGTGGTGTCTTCCATTAGAGATACCCCCTCTGCCCCTGAAGGAACTATCTACATGTAGATCATAGAAAGGACACTGGGATTTTTTGAACTACATTTTTTGACCACCTAATTGATTCCTAGAGAGGGTCCTTTGAGGAGTTGAAATACATATGTCCACTGCAGACAGGATCTTACCATCCTGCTCACACCTCTAGAGAGTGTCTTTAACCTTGAGGCCAAGCAAGGAGCTTCCGTCAAAGGGGGCATTGATTTTATGAGGACTTGAAGGTCTCTGCAAAATCACACAGGTGTATCCAGGCATGTCTTCTAATAAAAATGCCTGACCCTGCTGCACCTGAGGTACCTTCAGCTGCATGTGAAATGAGCCTCTTGGACAATTTTGAGATGGACTGTAGGGTAGCCAACTGTGAAGCAGTAGAGCTCTCTCCCTCAGTAGTAATGATCCCAGAGAGAGGGTTGAAAGTTCTTTAATCAAATCCTGGTGAAGTGTGCCAAATAATTCAGTGACCTAAATGCAAAGGTCATTGAAGCATATACACACTTCACAAATCTGTCCAAAGCCCTATAATCCCTGTTAGGGGGATGGACAGATGAACTCTGTTCCGAGAGTTCCTTCCTCATAGCCATCACTATGACCATGGCATCTACTTGTACACCTTTGCTCCAGAATTCTCTTTCTTTCTGTGGTGCCAGAATCCTGTCTGGTCACTTGGAGATTGGCTCAACAGTGTCAGGTTCCTTCCACACCCACCTAGAAATTAAATCAGTAAGTTCATTGGAGGGCGAAGTCATGTAGGAGGTAGATGGGCCAGACCCAAAGGCTTTCCAGGAATACTGATACCTCATGGGAATGGTTATTAATAGATCAGCCACTGCTTTTCTTGAGGATCTCCAGGATGTCTCAGAAGGAGACATCATCAGGAGATGATCTTGGGGACCCTTCCCCCTCATCAATATTCTTCTTCTGTGACTAACTCTTGAGGAGAGTTTAACTGCCTCCTCTTGCTCTTTCTCTTCCTAGGGACTTCTTTGGTGGGACGCTCTAGAGAAGTATCAGAAGATATGAGTATACCCTGACTCAAGGCACAAAGACATATGGGAACAGGAAGACGGATCTGATAGGGAGGAATCTAGAGGCAGGAAAAACTCTCGCCACTACTTCAAAGGCAGAATGCCCCAGGAAGAAGGAGGTTGATGGTAACTTCTCAGGTAATCAATAGTGATTACTGTTACATCACTAATGTAGTAGTTTACACTTGCATTACTATTGTTTAGAAAATGCAAGTTGATTCAAAATGTTTTATTTTAAGTGCAACACAGTGCTATATAAAGACATTTTAATGGCCTTTGTGACACAATTATTTAAGAATTTTGCTTTCTCGTGAATCCCTGAAAAATGAAGTTGGAAGGTTTGCCAAACAATGTGTTATCAATTTTTAGGTAGTAAGGATTACATTTTGAGGATAGAAAAAGGCTATGGTGCAGCAAAAATAAGTGTCACACTATAAGTAGGAGGATAATATAAAGCTGTTGCTGTGAGCTATCATAGCTCAAGCTACCTTTGCCATGATGGCAGATATGAAGTGGAAGTGTTTAGGGGAAGGGAGATTAGTTTAAGGACTACAAATCAGGCATAACAAAAGAATGAAAACTGGCCACTTTAGAATGAAAAAGAAGTAACAGAGACTGAGAATACTGTTCTGTGTGATTATTCTTGTTTGTCTTTTAAATAATCATTGAAAAGCAATCAATGGTAATTAAACCTGACTGACTAAAAGAAAGCAGGGTACATGTGAAAACATGTAAAGTCAAAGCTTTGACAGGAGCTTAGGAGCTATGATATAATACTTTAAAGCCAAACACTGATTGTGGGATACCTAGAGATATAAAAAATCAAGATGTTGGACCCCATGTGGGCAGACACTGGAATTACATATAAAGTCCAAATGCGGCGTTAAAATGTAAGAAACATCAAGACATGATGAAATAATCATGTTTTTTTTCAGTCTGTGGGTGTGGTTCTTCTTTAAAATTTTAACTAGAAATATCACAGAACATTTATAACTCAGAAATGAGAAAACATTCTAGTTAATCTAGTTCTGTTAAAAACAGTAACAGGCAGGAAAAACACACTCCGATTACAAAAGTACAGCCCAAATCCTTAATATTTTTATAAAATCACAGTTTTTCACACAAAACTGAAAAATAAGTCACATAAACAGAGCAGAGGTACATGCAATTCCTGTCAGTATTCTTAAATGTGGTATTATTAAGGTGGAATGCCAAAAATAACCAGTTTTTATTGTTAGATCATAAATAATACCACAAATATATAATAAAACTATTTATGAGTGGAAGGGGTCCATGTTAGGCAAGAAGTCTTGACTTACTGCTGTTCCTCTAGAGCCAGAGAGATGCATCTCTTCAAGCTGACAGTAAAATTCTGTAGATTTACCTCAGTTTAGTTGATGATATACGTTCCTCTAAAAAGGGTACAGCCTTTCAGCAGCCATTGGGAGTAACAGCAAGGATTTAAAGCTTTGGCAAGCTGTCTGTGTGCTGTGTCCTTGGCAGGACACTTCCCATAGGCTTCTGCAGCAGTGAGAATGAAAAACATTGGTTTTACTACATACAGCATTATAGTAGAATACTTTCCTTAATTCCAACAGCAGAAACAGTTAGCAGTGTAAAATGTTTCCTTATAGAATGACCACAATATTCATTTTTTTCATTATTTAGCTGTCTCACTCTAGTCTAAACTATAATGCTTTTCAGTGCTCAAATAGTTTCACTATAACCACTCCTTATCCCATAGGCATGCCAGTGTGGTGGAATGCACACACATTTACACCCCACTCTTTTCCAGGGAAACCTATATATATATATATATATATATATATATATATATATATATATACTCTATAAAGCTGTTTAGTAAAACTAAGCCATTCTATTCTGTCCTTACCATACCAAAGCTATTATATCCTTTCTTGCAGCATTCTGTCTCATTCAAGATGGTGACACTGCAATGAACTTAATTCAGCCCTCATTCATGTAACAGAACAGCCTTTAAATGTCACAGAGATCTGTCTATTGCTTACGTGACTTCCTGTAGACTCAGTAACAAATTGACCAACTTACAGGCCTTGAACACTCTCTACAATCCAAGTACTACTGGAATCACAGAAACCTGGCTAAACACCAACTCAAGTATATCCAATGCAATACAAAAACCAATTACAAACAATTTACTGACAATAGACTGTCCTTTAGACAAGACAGAAGGGTTGCTTCCCTACACCTTAAGCTTCTTACCAACAGTATTTTCAGTTCGGGTAGCAGGCCCAAATGGGTCCTAGTCAAAATTTCTAGTAACAGTTACACCATTTGCTACCATTTGCATTCCCCCACCTTCATTCCTCACCTTAATACAGTCTGTCCTCAATAAAGTAACATACCTCACCAAACATAAGGACTTAAACATGAACTTGAAAGGGGAGTCTAAAGGTCAATTATTCAGACTAGCTTTGTTCCTAAACCTGGCATACCTACTAAATGAAGGTACTACACTAAGCACTCATACTGAAGTTAGTTCCATACAAGATGCCTTCCTAACCAATATTCCTGATAAACTACATACCCTGAATATTCTACCTAACTGCATACATGATCATAATCCATTTCTCTCTACCTGGGCATTTAGAGCTTCCAAACTCCAATTCACAAAGAATCTCTACAGAAAAGTTTTTCAACACTATCTCATGAAATCTTACTGAATTAACTTAGACATATTGATTGAAGCATGCACGCTTTACTAGTGCACCAACCCAAATGCTGCCCTATCCACAACCTATAATCTGGTTGGTTCCATCCAAGATAGGTTATACCCCCTGAAAAAGTAAGATGTCAAGGAAGGTATTCCCCATCTCATCAAAGAGCTAAGCAATCTTATAAAATTCAGACACTTAACCTGGAAAGAATGGAAAGCCACTAACCTTAAGCACAACTAATGTCTTCTTCTTAGGCAACAAGTTAGAATAGATATCAAATCAGCCAAAGTTGAATTCCTACAATAAGAGCAGTTAAAACACCTTGGTTGGCCTAAACTATTTTGCCACTGTATTAAATCTATCTGTTAAAAAAAAGCAAAGTTCCCTAAGAATCCTCGACGTCCAAACTCCCCTAAGCTCTATGATTAACAGAATATGTAGAAACATACCCAGTCCTCCATCTCATAATGGTTCACATTTCACTCATACTCCACCAGTAACTCCTTTGACACCCTTCACAAAAGAATACAATAATCTCCTTCTACTTCAAAATTGTTACTGAGAAAGAGTGGAAGAACTGTTAGAAAAGTACAGCTGTGTAAGTAAACTTACCATAACAGTGAGTGGTTGAATGATCACTACTTCAGTAGCCTTAGCTATATGGGTTATATCCTGCCAATGATATAACAGCTGGCCAGCTTCCAAAGTCTCAGGGCATCTTCCAAGTGCCCAAACTGTCAGGATGCCCGGGCACAGCTGACTAAAAGAAAAGTGTGGGCACCAGGGCATTGACAGCTTTCCTGTCAAAGTGAAAGGAAGGTTAAGCCCTGAAATGATAGTACTAGGAAGAACAAAATATAAACAACCATACTCTGGCATAAACAACACACCAAAAAAAAATAATAATAAGGGGGGGTGGAAGAAGGGAGCTGCTACTGCAGCAGTCATAATTTGAACATATACTGTTATGTTAAGTTTACTTACACAACTATACTATGTTCATCACTCTAATCACTGTTGCAGTAACCTCAGTTAAACTGGTAGATTACTCTGGCTTATTACATTTGGGAGGTGGAAGGAGAAAAGCCCATGAGCCCCTAGAGAATGGGCCTTGCAAAGCCTGATCTAGACCTAGAGAATGAATCTAGTTTATAGTGCTTGTGAAAGTATATACAGAAGACCAGTCTGCAGCTTTTAGAATACTTCTAGAATCCCTCCCTTTACAAAAAGCCCAATATGAAGCCAAGGACCTGGTGGAGTGGATATTAACCCTGTCTGGAAAACATTTGTTGTGTTAAATATAAAAAACAGTCTGTATTGGCAAAGGTTGTCCCTTCTTCTTACCTTCTCAAGAAAAGAATGGGAGATCCAAAGATCTAAAAGATTTAGTTCTGCCAAGTTAGTACCTTTATTGTCAGGGGACATCCTAGGTATGGATTATCCTTTCTCCTTCATTTTTAAGATCAGTAAAGAAAATGGGGGATGGATAGTGTGGCTTAAAGTAAACTAGAATACCACTTTAGGCATGAAAGACAGATTAGTACTGAAAGAAACCCTGTCTATGTAGCAAATGAGATACGGCTGACTTACCATAAGAGCTTGCAACTCAGAGACTATTCCTGTAGATGTCAGAGCAATCAGTAAAACTATTTTCCATGTTAATAACCTCGTCAGCCTAATCAGTTGGTTCAAATGGAGCAAGTGTTAGCTTCTCTAATACAAAATTAAGATACTAAGAAGGGTCCACTGGTTTTCTTGGAGTCCTCTTAAGTAAAACCCATTTTAAAATTTTGAAATGAGAAAGCCTTAAGAGAGGATCCATGGTCAGAAATGCTAAAATGGCCAATAAATGAACCTTTTTGGAGAAGTAAGAAAAGCCTTAAGAAAGTAATTCACACAAACATTGAAAAAACAGTGAACAACTAGCCCTGAAAGGATACTGGTTATGTTGTTGTTGGCACCAACTAGAAAACCTTTTCCATTCACTAATATATGATTTTCTAGTAACAGGCTTTCTTGCCTGCATTAGTACCTGCTGTAAGTCCGCAGTAAACAGGTGCATAAAGAAAAGATCCAGGCAGTCAGTTGAAGCTGATTGGGGTTGCCAAAGAGAAAAAAAAAAGGAAATTCAGACTTTCTGGAAGGAAAAATGGGCTTCCAGGGTGAGAAGGGTTAATAAAGTCCCTTAAAAAGTCAGTCTCACTAGTTGGTTTTGAGGGTTCCTGGGTTCTTTTTGGAACACCCTTGCCATTATGACAAAACAGGATAAGGGGTTAGAGAATCCTTTAGAAAACTGGAAAAAAGAAGACAGAAAGTCTTGAGAGATTCCCTGTTTTAACATACCCCTTTAATTACACTTTTTGATCACCAAAAAGTAAATCTCTACCCAAAACAGAAAATATAATCTCATTGCTCACATACTCCTGTTTTTTAACATTTATAATGTATTTTTTAATAAATTAACATTTATTATCTGATGAAGTCTCACTTTTTGAGACAAAAATGCTTATCTTTGTATTGTTTTTTATTTGTAGCAAAATTAAAATGTTGGTGTCCCGCAGACAGTGACTCAAGTTTGGATTTATACCCTTTTCACTTGTTGTTATTTGTAGCAAAATTAAAGTGTTGGTGTCCCACAGACTGTGGCTTGAGTTTGGATTTATAACCTTTCCACTTGTTGTTTTTGGTTGACATATTTTGCTTCAACTTTCTAAGTATGTAAGAGCAAGATTTAAAAATTGTTCCTATTTCTTGCCCTTTGTCCCACTTTCAATTATGGCTTTGTCCAGATTCCTTGCTCTGAGAAGTTGAGACATATGGAAGACACTATTTTTCTGTACCAATCAATAATCTTCCCATCTTTAGTAGGATGAGTATAATAGGAACTAACTAACTGCTTAGCAGCAGTAGGATTAACTAAAGCTACAGCTGCTGGGCCAAGTTTGGGAAGAATGAATAAAAACTTAAAAACACTGAGGAACTTTATACATTCTATCTGCCATTTTAGGGGCAACAGGCTGGCTATCAGGAAAAATACAGGCAGAGACAGACACATTCCTCAAAGCTGACAGAATTGGAGGAAATGGTGAAGGTTCAGGAAATTATTTCTGTAACAGCTCATAAAATGTTCTGACGGACTGTGAAACCCTAGTGTTCTCCCACTGAAAACATTAGTACATTCTGGAAATAGTCTCAAAGAGAGAGGAACCCCAAAGGGAGAATCAGAATCAGCCCTCCTCTGAGTCTGATTTAGAAAATTGAGGAGAAAATCTGCATCTGTCCCTTTATCTTCTAGTCAGATTCAGAGTCTTGCATCTCTCTTCAGAAAAGAAGGTATTCCTCTTTCTTTTACCAGAAGTCAATAAATAAGAAGGATCAAATGCTTGAATAAAATTCTTAGCCAAACCCAATAAACTACTCCTGTCTAAAGATATTTCAAAAGGAGTAGATACATGTTTAGATTTATGTTTCTTTTTCACAGGCAAAAATAGGGCCAACAGTGTTATAAATGGCAGAAGAAGTTTCCACAGGGATGGGCATAACATTCTGACAAAACAAGGAAGCCTTCTCTGTTCCCTCTCCTAGGAACAACAAGAGTGGCTCTCCCTTATCCACAGAGGGGACCCCAACAGCTGTGGAGGTTGTGGTTAACTCCCCGTTAAATGGTTCCCTATTAGAAGCTCGCAGATGCATTTTTTCGAATGCGTCTTGGTCGAACTCAAAATCCTGAAACGACAAAATATCGATGTGGCTCTTAAGCAAATTCTTTCCCTGGAAAAGAATTTGCTTGGCCACTTCATTACTTTGCCATTTTCAGCACTGTAGTGTGGTCTCAGAGTTGGTATATTTAAGTAGGGGGGTGTGGGGGGGGGTGAAGCCCCCCACTTAATGTAATGTTTAAAGTGTTTTTTTTTTTTGTTTTTGTTGGAACAGCAAATTTTTTCCCTAGGAAAAAAAAAATCTCTGTTCTGACAGTTCGAAACTGTAAGCTTTCGCTTACATTGGGTCAATTAATCACTGTTCACTTTTTAAGCATTCAGTGATGTAATATAGACCCTGGTAAATAGTGGATGTAGTTGCTACACCAGAGGGATCCAGGGTAAAAGATGAGAGGTCTGAGGTACAACAAATGGCCACAGCCAAGTTGCCCTCTTGCCACTGAGGCAAATTCCTAGCCTGCTGTGGTAAAGGCTGTTTGCTTAACTTTTTTTTTTTTTTTTTTGTTGAAAGAAGGGCTGACTTTGAGACTGACTGTTCCATGGTCTAGCTGAAAATGTTGCCTCTTTCCCAAGGAAAACAAGCAAGAAAACCTAGTAAAAATTTACAGTCTTTAAAAATAACACTTTAATACACTTGCAAGCCCCAAAAAGTAAATGTACACATTTTATCCACAAACAGGAAAAAAAAGTGCTCTCATTTAAAATTACAATTCAGTCTCGTAACAGTCCATTAAAACACAAACTCCTAGCTTTAAAATTATTTTCCTGAAGAGGAAAGTATTAATAATCAATAAATATAATTGAATCAAAGTTTGTTTCCTCAAAGGAAACTTATCAGCACAAGCCGACCATCAATCCTGAAAAGGCTCAGAGGAGAGTACTCTTTGGAAGCAGTAAAGCTCTGAAGGGCTTGGTGCCCAAACTTGTCATTTAATCACAGTTCGAGCATGTGAACGGTACCCTTAAACTTGGGAAGCTGGCCAGCTCTTATATCCTTGGCAGGAAAACCCATTTAGCTAAGGCTACTGCAGTAGTGATCAATATGATGAACATAGATCAATTACAATTATAATCCTTTCTTACACACTCTCTTCATACCTAGAAATCCTCACAGTTCTGAGTAAACCTTTTATATTTAACTTATTCCTTACTACAAAAACTGTTTTAAGTTTTAACATCTACAAGTTATAGCTATCCCTAAAACACAGACAGCAGCAGCAGACACCTCAGGCTTCAACACTATAGCCAATACTAGCGAAACTTGACAAAAATAATTTATTAACAAACACTAGAATATCATTCTAAGTATGAAATACTGACTGCTGAGCAACACGGTTTCCATCTAAATTACAGTTCCTTAACTGTACTAATACTATATATCTTCAGTGATAAAATTTATAACAACATGGATCAAGGTCTGCTGACTAGTGCAGTATTTCTTGATCATTTATTGATCATAAAAGAACCTTAGAAACACTCAAATATGCGAAAGTACTAAATAACCTTACAGACTACCTAACCTTACAGCTTCTCTACAGAGGTTATGCAGTGGTTTCATAACTACCTATACAATTGATCCGTCGCTATATATGGAGCTTACGATTCCTCAGTAAACAGAAAGATTCCCTGTGGAGTACCTTAAGGGTCCATTCTTGATTTATTAATAATGTCCCCTTGGACCTCCCAACACCTAACTGTATAATGTATGTAAATAATGCAGTGTTCACTAGGCATGTAAAATCATCTCATGACATCTCTATAAAAGCTGCAGTTTGATTCTGCAGTACTTTGATTATGGTTAACTAGCCACAGACTTGTAAATACCAGCAAGACTACAGTCATGCTGTCTGACACAACTCGGAAGGTTAAATGTGCCCCTATCCCTGTTATTACTGATCTCTCTTATAATGTTTTGCCTATAACCACTTCTCAAAGATACTTTGGAATTGTGTTAGCTCCTTCTCTGTCTTTTACCCTTCACATGTAGAGACTCAACAAAGTACCAAGACAACGTAAAACAGCATATGTAACATCCAGTCTCTTTACTTCAAAAGCCAGATACTCCATAGCCATCAATGTACTCTTACTTACAAGTGAATATGGAATGCCCCTTATTGCTGCAAACTCAGCTGCTAGTACCGCATTATTACAATCCACTGAGAATAAAATACTGCACTTGCTCAACCTGGCTAAGAACAGAGACCACCACTGCACTACAATAAAAATGGTAGATAGATTGCAGTTTCAGCAAGAAATGATCTGCTGCTTAACACCCTTACAAGGTCCTTAATACTGGATGCTGTCCACCTTTAAAGATCAAGCTCTTTAGTATGGATTGTAATTATACTCTTAAAAATACAAATGGCAGTCAATTAGCCAGACCCACTTATAAATTAGCCACTAAAGAAAAAGCCTTCACCGAAAATGCACCTTCCAGTTGGAACAAACTCCCAGAAGAAAGTTAAAAAAATTACTATCTTCAAACTAAAACTAAAAATCTATAATAAAACAGCATGCCTGTAAGTGCTTCAGGGATGTGGGCTAAAAACACCTGTAAGGTAAGGAAAATTATGTAGTCCATCTTCGGGCTAATTCAGCTCTTGTCATATTCATTGAAATTCTTTTTTAGAATTAAACCGTAAGCTAATTTGCTCTGTCGGTAATGAACTGTATCTACATGAAAATACAAAATGATCTGCTTCTAACTTAAAAGTGCTATACCTACAACTATATTACTGCCAATACCTTTGTAAATGTCTATGTGAAAAGTTCATTTCAAAGGGAGATGATATTAGCAATTTGCAGGGCATAATAGATATAGGTGCCACACAGCAAACAGTCCCACACAAATATACTGAGAGGGGATATGGCACAGCTCCTCAAGTAATTTGAAATTTAGACACATTGTGCAGATGGGTAAGCTCAACAGCAAGCTTCATGCTGATAGCCATCTGCCCATCTGAAATGATGTCTTTACACTACAAATTGGAATGCTGTTCTGATACCTTGATTTGTATGCTGACAGTGTCACATCCGTGATTCTGTGCACAGCCCACCTATAAAATGAGTCTGGCCATAGGCAACAGGATCAGCTGCATGTTAATAAACTTTTTTCCCCTCTCTTTAGGAACCTCCTTCAGTTTTGTTCCTCGTCTTCCTGGCTGGTGATTTTTTTACAGCAGTGACTGAATCTTCAAATTTTACCTCAAGATTTGCATTTTTGAACTTTTTGTGATTTAGAGTAATGTATGCAGGTCCCTGTGGCAAGCTTAAAAATGTCACTCAGGTCACTAGCAGATCTGGTTCATTCTGAGCAGCAAGCAAGTTATCAAGTAAGAATCAGACACCAGGGCTATCTATTCATTGTAAATTTAGTTGGAAATTCAGAATGTGTGGCTGTGTCTGTCTGTATGTCTGTTTGTGTCCCTGTGAATGTGTGTGACATCAACCCGACTTCCTCGAACTTGACAACTCCAAGTCCAACATTCCACTCTAGTAACTCCTGCTAAGAGGAAGAATAAGACTGACACTAACATGGATGTATTAGCAACAAAAAGGCAGACATGCATTGTCAGAAATGATGGGCTATGGCTGAGAAATTGAACTCATTTTACAACTGCAGTGCAGCACTCATACTTTATAAATAAGCTTGACTTGTGAACAGTAATAACGAGCCTTTGCTTTCTTGTCTGAGTAGCGCTTTTTTGTATTTCAAATGCCTTAACATCACTTGTACAATCATGTTCTAATTGTACTGCAACAGAATATAAAAACAGGGCACCAAGGCACAAGGATGGCATCTCTAGCTTTTCCAGGACACTTTCACTGGCCAGTTGGGTGATTTTACCACCCAGTGGACAGATTATTCCCAGGATTTGTGACAGTTAATTAAGGGAAATTACTTAACACTTGATTGTGCTGTATGGCAACCCATGCATTTGGAATACTGTTGTACAAATCAGGACATGAAAACTTTCTTACAAATGTTCCAGTTTGTTTGCAATAGTGAACACAAGTCCTAAAAGATCACTGTGGTATCTGCATTTAATTGTATAGGACATCATAATTTCTTGTCTTCAGTACATTTATCAAGAACAGACAAAGTTATTAATTATGCTAATCTGTTTTATGCTTAAAGAAAGGGGATTCCATAATCTAGCAGCAGTGCTTTGGCTAGGTCAAGTGGCACCCTGGGCAATCCCCCTGGGTAGTAGCCCCAACAACAGATGAAGAGCAAAAAAAGTTAAAGAGCAGAAATCACTCACCAGTCAGGCAAAAATCTATTATGTTTAGCGACTTGCTATATGTACTAACATACACACAATGCAAGAAAATCATTACGTAGCTACAATCTCAACCGTGGCCACTTAACTACTGTTATCCAGTGATTGCACCACTGACTTACAATGACCAATCATCCCCTTTTTCATAATGCCAATCATATCTCCTAATAATTTATACCCAGGCCAGTTGCCTCATTCACCACACCCTAGCTATGACTTTGTCTAACAATGCTAATGTTAAAATAATTTCTTTTAAGGCTTGTATTCCATTATATTGAATTTCCACCTGACAGTTATTATTTCAATTATAACATGGTTTGCCTAAAGTATTTTGTCATAGACTGAGCACTTAACTGTTGCAAAACAGCATACAATGCCTATAGTACCATGATGCATTTTCAAGTCATTTCTCACTTTTATTTTGCTTGGCATGTTTTAACCACATTTTTGTAATTACATATTTTCCTTCCTTTGATGTCTACTGACCATTATGATCATCACATTAAGGTAGGATTAGTTTGAAGATGTGTCCACAGAATTTAATGGACATATCTGTGTACAAGGCACAGGTGTCAACAAGTATACAAAGCTACATACTTTTTTTTTCAGAAAAGGGGTGCCAGAATCATATCTGTGTCCATCTGTCCATGTGTGTGTGTGTGTGTGTGTGTGTGTGTGTGTGTGTGTGTGTGTGTGTGTGTGTGTGTGTGTGTGCATGTGTGTGCATGTGTGTGTAACTCAGAATCATATCTGTGTCCATCTGTCCATGTGTGTGTGTGTGTGTGTGTGTGTGTGTGTGTGTGTGTGTGTGTGTGTGTGTGTGTGTGTGTGTGTGTGTGTAAAACTCACATAAAGGCATATGTGCAAGTGTATAAATGTATGCATATGCATATGCGCAAGTGTGCCCCTGTGTCAGTGTGTGAGAATGTGTACGTAGGTGTATCTAAGTGTGAATGTGCAAGCATGTGTGTATGCGCATGTACCCTTATGTTTCAGTCCCTGTAGACCACATACTTCTGAACTATCCCTGATTTTGCAGAAAACCTCTGATATTTTTCTCATTTTTTTGTCCTGCCCCTCATAAAAGTTTTGATTTTCTGCCAAATCATTTGAGAATTACAGACACCTCAGCAAAGGCAGACAGAGTTTCAGACTTCTTACTGTTCAGATAATGCATGCTCCTACAAAACCTGTTGTCCTATTAGCATTTTAACTGAATTTGAGTAAAATTTAAGAACTGCACCGATTTTGTCACAACATTAATTTCTCTATGTCTAGAATTCTTAAGCTAAGAAGATGAGAGGTGTGCAGGGAATAATGACCTCTCTATTGTCCCTGACTTTGCAGAATGCCTCTAATTTTGCCTCAGTTTATTTGCCTGTCCCTTATTTTCTGGAAAATCACTGATGATTGTAGACAAGTCAACAATGTAAACATTAAAGTTTCATATTTCTCATTATTTATAAAATGCATGTTGATAAAAAATGTTTATTATTTTAAATGAATTAAGCGTAAAACTGAAAAACGTGTCTGATGTTTCCCTATGTTCTGTTATGTCCAGAATTCTTAAGCAATGAAGTTGAGAGCTATGCAGGGACCCCCTCCTCCCCATGTTCATGGTAAAAGTAAATTTAAAAGACACATATATTCTGTTGTGGGCAGTCCACTATTACCACCGTCCACAGTTTTATCTGGCTTCTTGTCACAATTTAAATAAATAAATAAACAAAACACATACCGGCAAAGAAAAAAAAAAAGAAAGAAAAAAAAAATCAGTGAAATCTACATCTCTACAATTTGTAGCAGTTTCTAATCAAATAACTGCTTGTCTAGAATTTGCCAGGAAAACACTGAGACTGGCTGCTAGGGGCAACCGATCACAGGTGTTTAGACTGCACAGTTCCCAGCAATCTCTAATATGAGTAAAGACTGCCTGATCAACATTACAATTGATTGCTAAGAGCAAGCAATTACAGGTGCCCAGAAGGCGCAGTAATAGGGCATGGGTTGGCTATCAATGATCTATTATTATGACCAGGAAAAAAACGAAAAAAAAAACTTGCATGCCACTGCACACATTTGCAGATGCACTAATTCATAGAATGTACAAAGCACAGTAAATCCTTGTCAGTATCCACCCTCCTTATAGGGCACCTTCTCTCTAGTTTGACAGTTTGCGGAATCATTTGTTTTGTGGAAATGTAAGAAATCAATGAGGGTCAAGTCATTACTAACACAGAATGCCAGACATAATGACTATACAGGAGCTTATACAAGACAGATAGTTGGGATAGTGTCCAGCCTGTCATGGTAACTGTACTGTCTTTAGTCTGGTGATCTTTCTAGTTAGGAATCTCTGGGTTCTTTCTAGCTGTGTGATATGTCTGAATAAATGCATACAAAAACGGGCATTATATTCTATAAATAGTCTGATAAGAGTAGAGTATAGATCAAAGACCACTTATTTTGAATTGGATGGATGTGATACCTTTACTTATTCACTTGGAGTTATCTATCAGGCTGTCTGATGTACTATCATTCTGGAGTGTGATGCCATCTATAAAGTAAGCTACTCCCATGTTTTGTTTATGAAACGTAACAATGATACACTTCTTTTAATTTAACATAATCCCATTTCCTAATGCACCTTTGATTTGTAAGGTATAGCCGTAGATGGTATCAAATTCCGAATGAATAAAAACACCCAGCTTGCAGTCACTGGCAAATTTACTTAGGGATATGTCTGGGTCAGTGGTTTGGCGATCCAGTAAGTAGACACTGTACTTAGCCTTGACAAATCCCTCTAACCACCTTTTTGCTTTCTGAAGTGGTACCTGCTATTTTAACTACATGGGTTGTATCTAACAGCCAGTTTATTTATTAATTTATTTATCTATTAACATTTGTTACCAAGATAACCCAGCTAGATCAGCAAAGTAATCCCTTTTCAGTGGAGACCCAGGCAGGAATTCTCTATGACAAAGTACACAAAAGAGAAAAAAGTTACAACAATTTTCCTAGCAGGATAACATAATAATACAAAGTTAAGTTATAGGTTCATAGGTTCATACTAGGCTATCTGCCCTAGGGCATTTGTAAGCCTAGCCATAGTGTGTTTGGCTTTCGCCACCCATTTTGAATGAGTTTTACTATGCCCTTTTTCAAGGTTAGTTTACTGTGCCTCTGTCTAACAGTGACACAGAAGTGATCCCTGGGGTAAACCTACGATCTCCCACCCAATCATCAAGATTTCTCTTGAAGAGAGTCAGTGAGGGACTCTGCCTAACTTGGACTGGGATTCTATTCCAGAGAGAAGGGAGCCTTTGGGTTATGAATCTGTCCCTCCAGCATGTCCTATTTATTTCTGTGCTGAGGTTCAAGTCCCTCGGGCATGTAGCTCGAAGGGAATTGGATTTTCTGAGGTGAAGCATGCCCATCAATTCCGGGTTGGACATGGCCTTATACGTCAGGCAGAGATCACCTCTAAGCAGGCAGTATGCAACTGAATAGAGCTGGAGTTTCTTTAACCGAGCAGCATATGGCATCTGTTTGAGCCCTTTGATCCTCTTGGTGAGGTACTTTTGGGGTCTTTCTAGTTGCTGCAGGTGTCGGGTAAGGTACATCCCGAATGGGGCATTGTATTCAATTATGGGCCTGATGAGGGAAGAGTAAAGAGGCACGATGACCTCCCTTGATCTAGATGTGAATCCCTTCATGATAAGGTGGGCTATATAGAAGGTTTTTCTAACCAGTTTGGCCACATGATTGTCAAATGAGAGATTGCTATCAACTTGGGTCCCCAGGTCCCTAATTACGTCTTAAGTACTTAATGGGTTACCACCTATGTGGTAATTTGTGGGTACTTTGTTTTTGCCAAAGGGGATGACTATACACTTTTCTGGCGTTGAGCTTGAGGCCATGGCTCTGGCACCAGTTGTCTGTCTCTATGAGACCTTTTTGGAGGATGCTTGTGTCAGCTGGAGAGTCGATTATGGTGCCCAGTTTGCAGTCATCTGCGAACTTGGTCAGCTATAGTCCACCTGTGTTGGCCTGTACCTCCAAGAAATATATACCGAACAAGACAGGTCCCAGGACTGAGCCTTGTGGGATGCCGCTTGTGACTGGTTTGGAGTCTGACATGGCTCCAGCAATTCTGACCATGTGTGTTCTGTCCTTGAGCCAGTTTGCAAAACATCTAATGACAACTGGGTTTATATTTAAGCTGGAGAGCTTATCTATGATGCCCGAGTGGGGTATTGTATCGAAGGCTTTTGAGGTCCAGGCAGGCTGTGTGGACCACCTTCCCCTCGTCAATGGCCTTGGTGACTGATTCAAAGAAATCGACCAGGTTTAAGAGGCAGGATCTACCCTTAACAAAGCCGAATTGGGTAGGATCCAGTGTCTGTAGGTCCCCAATATCTTTATTTATGAATTCCATGATGATCCTCTCCATAGCCTTGCAGACCAAGCTAGTCAGGCTTATGGGGCGATAGTTACCAGGGTCCGTTGAGGCACCACCTTTGTGGAGAGGGACCACTGTTGCTGTATGCCATTCTTTGGGTACATATCCTGTAGTAAGGCTGAGGTTGGACAGTAGCTTTATGTTGGGGTTCAGCTCTCCTTGGAGTTCATGTTGGACGCAGCCCAGGACACCGTCTGGTCCCATTGATGCTGTGTTTTTTGCTTTGGAGAGGGCGGCTCTTACCTGAGCATCTGAGATGTCAGGGGGGCAGCACTCTGCTGGGATAGATATTTGCTCTTTTGGGGGGGAGAAGTTTGCACTGAACCTGTCAGCCAGGATGCTGGCAATGTCTGTGGGTTCAGTGTATTTTTTGTCATTTTGGACTAACTCTGAGCATATCTGGGAGTTTCTACCCAGGTTCCTTACATAACTAAAGAAAGCCTTGTGATTATCTTTAGTGTCCTGTGAAATTTTTCTCTCAAAGCTGGCCTTAGATGATTTTATGAGGGACCGTAGTTTTTTGCTAATACTGATCAGAGATGCCTTCCCTTTTAGGGATTTTGCTCTATCATGTAGTAGCTTTCTTCTTCTATTGTATAGATTATTAATGGCTGGGGTCCACCAGACAGGACGCCTGCCTTTGGGGGATTGGGTCTTGGTTTTATTTGGGATTGCATGATCCATGTATTCCTGAAGGTGTCCATAGAATGTGTTTATAAAGGATTCTGCTGTTTGGGCCGTATTTTCCACTGGCCCGGGGGCTTTGAAGGATTCCACCTCGGTTTTGAGAAGTGTGAAGTTTGCTTTAGAGAAGTTTTTCACTGTGGTTTTCTGGGCAGGGGGTGGGGTCAGGATGTGGATATCCAGTGAGATTAATTTATGGTCCGATCTTACCAGTGAGGGATATACCTCAGGTCTGGAGCATAGAGTCCCCATGTTGGTGATGATCAGGTCCAGTATGTTTTCCCCTCTTGTGGGAGTGGTGACAATTTGTTCCATAGCATTTGAGTTTATAAATTCTAGGAACCTTTGGACTAAGGTGTTAGGGCTTGAGTAGTGCTCCCAGTCTATGTTTGGGTAGTTGAAATCACCCAATATAATGGTGTTTGGAGAGACCTTCATATTTTCCACTGTTTTCAGGAAAGCCGAGTGGGGTTCCTGAGTTTGGGAGGGTGGTCTGTAGCAGGCTATAAACTGAAAGGCAGTTTTACCCAATGTTAGTTGCACATGGATAGTTTCCGATGCTTCGTGCTTATGAACTGTTTTACAGTGTAATGGTTTAAGTTTAGGCATTCAAGCTTATGTCAAGAGAGGGTGGGTTTGGCATAATGGTTCAGGTCTTCAGTCGCAGCAATACAAGGTACAAGTGTTTATACTGATAGGACAGTTGTCTTAGTTAAACATACCATAACAGTAGATGCTTGAATAATCATTGCTGCCATAGCTTTAGCAATATGGAGTTATATCCTGCCAAGGATATAACAGTCAGCCAGCTTTCAAACTTTCAAGTGCACCTTCCATGCACCCAAACTTTCAGGCAGCTTGAATTGAGCTGACTGAAAGACTGGTTTTGGTGCAAAGCCTTTTAGAGCTCTCCTGCCAGCAGAGAGAGGGAGGCTGAGCTTTGAAAGTACAATGCTAGGAACAGCAAAAAAATAAACGCGCACACCCTGGCATAAATAAAATACCAAAAGCAAAGGGGAAGGAGCAAAGGAGTGGATACTGCAGCAATGATCACTCGAACTTCTAACTTACACAACTGTAGTATGCTCATCATAATGATCATTTCTGCAGTAGCCTTTGCTATATAAGTAGATTATCTTAGCTAACTACAGTTGGGAGGTGGAAGGGGAAGGGTCCAGGAGCCCCTGCAGGATGGTCCTAGTGAAGCTAGATCTAGACCTAGAGAAGGAATCAAGCTTACAGTGCTTTGTAAAACTATGTACAGAGGACCTAATAGCAGCGCCTACAATTCTTCTAAAACCCAAACCTTTCCTAAAAACCAAAGATGAAGCCAAGGCCCTGGTAGAGTGGGCCTTGACCCTACCTGAAATTGTTTTGTTATGGTGAGTATAACAAAAGGTATTAGCCTTAGCCAACCATTTGAAAAAAGTATATTTTGATATAGGTTGTTCCTCTGAATATTTGAAAGATTTAGTTCTGCCTTGATAGTACTTGAGGTGTTTGTGGACATACAGTGGAAGGAGTATCCTTCTCCCTCATTTTAAGTTCAGGAAAGAATACAGGGAGATGGGTTTATTGGCTTAAAGTAAACTCAGATACCATTTTAGGCATTAAAGAAGAATTAGTTCTCAAAGAAACATGATCCCTATGGCAAATGAAATAGGTTTACACCTTCACTAAAAAGTGCAGCACTTGTTCCAAATAGCTTTTTCTTCTCAAAAAGCTCAGCACTTGTCTTATAAGCATATCCCTTGTCTTATAAGCATTCTCTTTGCAGGTCAAGCACTCCTATATTATACAAATCTCTCACTAGCAAAACCCCCCAGGCGTGCCCACTTCCCTGCTAAGCCCACTACTTTTCTGTCTCATACCAACTCATAATTCTTTCTAGCATGTCGAAGGGTCAGATGCTGGCGTCCTCTCCTGCCCAGTTGGTGAATCTGGGAATTCTGAGACAATGTTACAATTGCCTCATGTACATGGACAACCCTCTCCTCCTCCCACGTAAAATTAACACTTGTGAGAGATGCAGCTATTTAGCCAGACTGGAGGCTGAGCTCTCTCAACTCAGGACTGGCAAGACCAGGCATGAGGAGAAGGCAACTACACACACCACAATACCAGTCTCACATAACTCAACCACACCACTGAATCAAACACATAAACACACTAAGACATACTCGGAGGTTCTGAGTAAAAATTTACCTAAACAGCAGAGGCCTCCAAAGCAGACACCCAAGCAACTGCAAACTCAATACACCACACAAACAACACATAAACAACAAAATCAGTGTGCAAAGCAGTCACTACCCTTAAGGCCAAATACAACACCAAACATACTTGTCATAGGTGACTCCATAGTCAGACACACTGACGTCCTGCTCACCAGACTGAGTAAGGAGAAGGTCACAGTAAGCTGCCTGTCGGGTGCTAGAATCCGCCACATAACGCAAGCACTCAGGTCTCTCAACAGCAGGTACAAGTACGACTCAGTCATTGTCCACGCTGGTGTCAATGACCTGAGACGCACTCCTTGGACTACATGAAAAGAGACATTGAGGAGCTCTCTGATTATGTAGCCCAGGCAGGTATGACCCTGACCTTGAGCAGTATCCTACCTTCACCTAGAATGATGCCACAATACAGTGATAAGATGATCAGCTTTAATAATTGGCTTAAATTCTGGTGTCATTCAAAGGGGATCCAATGTCTGTCTGCCTGGGATGACATGCTGGACAAGCCACGCTGCTTTGCAAGGGACGGCTTGCACCTGTCAACCCTAGGCTTCCGGATATTGGCAAAGGCTCTTTGCAGCCCCATAGTGCCTTTTTAGGCAAGGCTCAAATTCTAAACCTACCACCCTAGAACACAAAAAAGGAAAAAAACTAAGGATAATGCTGCTCAATGCCAGAAGTCTCAATCTCAAGATGCACGCACTCGAGGCCCTTCTCAGTATGGAGAACATCGATGTCTGTGCTGTGACAGAAACCTGGTTCAAGGCTCCTGAGAGCACCCCAGCACTATCAGGTTTCACCTCATATCATGCGTTCTGGCCCCAAAATCCGGACAACACCAAGAAAGGAGGGGGGGGTGTCCATATTCATAAAGGACACCCACACCTCAAGGTTGGTGGCAACGCACGATGCATCGGAGACCATCCAGGTGCAATTAACCATAGGCAAGACTGCTCTGCAATTTGTAGCATGTTACAGGCCACCCTCTCAAACTCAGCAACCTCACATGGCCTTCCCGAAAACATTGGAGGGGATAAATGTATCTCCAAACACCATCATACTAGGTGACTTCAACTACCCTAATATAGACTGGGAACACTACTCAAGCCCAAACACTCTAGCCCAAAGGTTCCTGGAGTTCATAAACTCAAATGCCATGGAACAACTAGTCACCATCCCCACAAGAGAAGAAAACATACTTGATCTCATCATCACGAACATGGGATCACAATGTTCAACACCGGAAGTATACCCCTCACTGGTGAGATCAGATCATAAAATAATCTTGCTGGAGGTCCTCATCCCGCCCCCACCTGAAATAAAAAAGACCACAGTGAAAAACTTCTCAAAAGCCAACTTCACACTTCTAAAAACTAGTGTGGTCTCCTTTAAGGCCCCTGAGCCAGTGGTAAACATTACTCAAACTGCTGAATCACTTACAAATGCCTTCTACCAGCACCTACAGGACTGCATGGATCAGGCAATCCCAAACAAAACTAAGACTCTTTGTACCAAAGGCAAGCGTCCAGTCTGGTGGACCCCAGCCATAAACAAGCTCTACAACAAAAGGAGGAAGCTACTACAAGATAGAGCAAAATACTTGAAAGGTAAGACACCTTTGATCATTATAAGTAAAAAACTAAGAGCTCTCATAAAATCATCCAAGGCAAATTCTGAGAGAAAAATCGCCAAGGACTCAAAAGACAATCATAAGGCCTTCTTTAGCTATGTTAGAAACCTAGGAGGAAACTCCCAGATATGCTCAGAATTAGTTCAAAATGATGTGAAGATTACTGAACCTACACACATTGCCAACATACTGGCTGACAGGTTCAGTGCAAACTTCTCCCCCCCTCCCCAAAAGGAGAGATATCTATACCAGAGGATTGTAGCCTCCCAAACATCTCCAATGCCCAGGTGAGAACTGCTCTCTCCAAGGCAAAAAACACAGCATCCATGGGACCGGATGGTGTCCCCGGCTGTGTGCTCCACAAACTCAATGAGGAATTAAACCCGCAGTTAGGACAGCTGTTTAATCTTAGCCTCACCTCAGGATACGTACCCAAGGAGTGGTGCACGGCGACTGTGGTCCCACTTCACAAGGGCGGTGCCTCCACCGACCCTGGAAATTACCGTCCCATTAGCTTGACAAGCCTTATCTGCAAAGCCATGGAGAGGATCATAATGGAACTCATAAATAAAGACATAGGGAACTTGCAGACTTTGGATCCAACCCAGTTTGGCTTTGTCAAAGGCAGATCATGCCTTTTAAACTTGGTTGACTTTTTCGAGACAGTCACCAAGGCCATTGATGAGGGAAAGGCAGTCCATACAGCCTACCTCGACCTGGCAAAGGCCTTCGACACAATACCCCACTCGGGTATCATCGAAAAACTCATCAGCTTGAATGTAAGCCCATACATCACAAGATGGGTTGCAAACTGGCTAAGTGACAGAACCCACAGGGTCAGAGTTGCTGGAGCCATGTCAGACTCAAAGCCTGTCACAAGTGGTGTCCCACAGGGCTCAGTCCTGGGTCCACTCTTGTTCGGCATCTACTTTTCTGAAGTACAAGCAAACACAGGAGGGTTATGGCTGACAAAGTTTGCAGATGACTGCAAACTGGGCGCCATAGTCGAAAACACATCTGACACAGATATCCTTCAGAAGGGCCTCACAGAAACGGATAACTGGTGCCAGAGCCATGGCCTAAAGTTAAACGCCAAGAAATGCATAGTCATACCCTTCGGGAAAAACAAGGTTACCCCTAGCTGCCATATAGGTGGCAATCCACTGAGCACAGAAGAAGTCATCAGGGATCTGGGGACCCAGGTTGACAGTAGCCTTTCGTTTGACACTCATGTTGCTAAAGTAGTTAGGAAAACCTTCTACATTGCCCACCTGATCATGAAGGGATTCACATCTAGATCAAGGGAGGTCATCGTCCCCCTGTACTCATCACTCATTAGATGTATGATTGAGTACAATGCCCCATTCGGAATGTATCTGACCCGACACCTGCAGCAGCTGGAAAGGCCCCATAAGTTCCTCACCAAAAGGATAAAGGGTCTCAAAAATATGTCTTATGCTGCCCGACTGAAAGAACTCCAGCTCTATTCAGTCTCATACCGCTTGCTCAGAGGTGACCTGTGCCTGACATATAAGGCCATGTCAAACCCAGATTTGATGAATATGCTTCACCTCAAAAAATCTAGATCCCTCAGAACCACAAGGGCGGGAGACTTAAACCTTGACACGGTTATTAATAGAACGTGCTGGAGGGACAGATTCATCACCCAGAGACTCCCTATGCTGTGGAACAAAATCCCGGTACATGTGAGGCAGAGCACCTCGCTGGCCTTGTTCAAGAGGAATCTTGACCAATGGATGGGAGATCGCAGATATAACCCAGGGATTACTTCAGTGTCACTGCTTGACAGAGGCACAGCAAAATAATAGGCATAGTTTTATTCAAACTAAAGGGGTGGCGAAAGCCACATAACTATGGGCTAGGCTTATAAATGCCCTTGGGCAGATAGCCTAGTATGAACCTATGAACCTATGAACCTATGAACCACTATGCAACTCAGATATCCTTCTTGCAGAGGTCATAGCAATCAGTGAAACTGATTTCCATGCTAAGGACTTCAAATCAGACAGATTAGCTTGTTCAAAGGGAACACATGGAACACAAAATTAAGATTCCAGAGAGCAGCCGCAGGTTTTCTCAGAGACCATTTATACAAAACTCATTTGAAGAACATTTTGACATGACACTGAAATGAAAGAGAAGGATCCATGGGCAGACATGCTGAAATGGCCAATAAATGAACATTGATAGTGGAATAGGAAAAGCCATAGGATAGTAACTCACACAAATATTGTAAAACCAAACAACAGCTAGCCCTGAATAGTGCTGGTTATGTTGCTGGAACCAACTAGAAAACCTTTTTCATTTGCTAATATATGACTTTCTAGTAGCAGGCTTTCTTGCCTCCAGTTGTTCCTGCTGCACATCCTCAATAAACAGATACCTACAAAAAATGAAGAACCTATCATCCAGGCAGTCAGTTGTAGCTGATTGATGTTGGGTATATCACACATCCCTGATCTTGTGTGAGTAGATCCAGTCTGAGAATAAGCTGGTTATGTCCAAACGAAGGGAGAACTGTGGTTGCCTGGGCCAGAATTTTCAGAAGTACCCTGGATATTAGTGGAAAGGGTGGAAAAGCATACAGGAATATTCCTATCCATAGAAAAGAAAAGGCACCTGTCTTCCAGGTCTTCTTGCATGGATTGCTGAAACAGAATCTTGCCAGTTGATTGTTCAGAAAGGAAGTAAAAAGGTCTACTTGAGGAACTCTCCACTGATGGATCAAATCTTGGTAACCCCCTGATTTAGTTTCCATTCACGAGGGTCTGCCCTGGTCCTGCTCAGCTTCACTGCTACACAGTTTCTCTCTTATGGAATGTAGGATCCCTGTAGAGTGAGACTGTGCTGTGAAACTATATCCCAAGCAAACATGGCTAGTCTGCCTGTTGATGAACCAACTGTAATACTGTCTGCAACCACTTGAAGAGGTTCCCAGGACCAAAAATGGTTCAGAGAGTTGAGTGCCTTGATCAGGGAAAGTATCTCTTTGATACTGATGTGCTTGTGTCTGTTCTTTGTGTCTCACACCCCCTGCACATTTATCCCTCCTTAAACTGCTCCCCAAGCAAAGTCCAGAGCATCTGTGGTGAATGACTGCTTTGGAGCAGAAAGGATGAAGGGGAGACCTGGATTTAAGGATATCTATTCTCTCTCCCAAAATATTTCTCTTCTGATAAACCCCAGCACTGGGATTTGAAAAGACCCTAATCTTAGACCATTTAAAAAAAAGCAAAGAGAACTACAGTGACAGACAGTCACCACCAGCAGAGTAGTAGAGGTGCCCAACTGGCCAGACAGTCACCACCAGCAGAGTAGTAGAGGTGCCCAACTGGCCAGACAGTCACCACCAGCAGAGTAGTAGAGGTGCCCAACTGGCCAGACAGTCACCACCAGCAGAGTAGTAGAGGTGCCCAACTGGCCAGACAGTCACCACCAGCAGAGTAGTAGAAGTGCCACAACTGGCTGTTTCTATATGGCATGTAAAGCTGTGAAAAACTAATGTGCATCTTGCCCATACTGTTGCAGTGCTGCCTTTGACAGAAAGCAGTTTACTATGTAGTGAAATTTGTGATATAGAGTATTTTCTGATATTGTGATTTTTGTTATCTGTGTTGTAAAGGAAGGGATTTGTCTGGGGCATTTGTATTTATGCTACAAGTAGAATGTATAAGATGCTGTGAACAAATAAATGTAAAACTTAACTGTGTCCTGCTTACCTCTGTAAATCTGATTACCTGAGTCATGCAAATGCATATTTCATGCTACTTATGAGTCCCTAATTATTTACCAGATATCCTCAATTTTCTGGAGCTTTGTTCCCTTATTCTGTCCTCCAGAGATTCAGAGGTACGTTTGTTTGTATGTGTCCATTACAATGAGGATGCCAGAAAGCCCATTCTATGGCACAAAGGAATAAATCCCTGACTGACTCAGGTGACACTGGATGAACCAGACACAAGGGCAATGCAAAGGGCATGTGAAGGAGGGTAAGAGTTAGCAGCCAGTGCTGGCTGACCTCTCCTGGTGAGAGGGTGGTGGTCTGGTCTGCTGCAGTGCAAAAGGTTATGTACAGCATGCACTGCAAGGACTAGAGGCATGTACTTAGCTTTGCCAATGCTCATATGCAGGGAGGGCTTTTATTTAAATGTGGTTTAGCAAATCAGAAGAAATACATGCCTCTAGTATAGTTCCGTCCAAAGATGCCATTACTGAGTTTCACAACCACACAGAGTGAAATCAGCTATAATGAAGATGATGTGGATGCTCTGTTAACAATCAGCAACTATAACAATCACCACTATGTTTTGTACTGCCATTTAGAGTATATGGATAATTCAAGTAGAGATGTAATGACTGTACATATTACATATACTATGTTAACTTTCTGATGAAGCTCACTGTAACATCACATTGCTACTTTCCTCCTTAGATCAGTGCCTTACAAGTATTTTTGCTTCTTACATTTGTATTAATTTATATTGATAAATTTTCATCTGTGTACTCTCCGGGGCTGAATCTGAAAAGACAGATCCACTGCTCACCATAGCCAATAACATTGAAACTATGTGTTTTGACAAGATAATTAACTTATAAAGTAAAATTTGTAATTAAAGTACCTTTTTTTAGTACCAACACCTGACATGATTACTACAAAATAGTCCATCGTTTTTTATTATTCCTGAAAAAAATTCTTCAGTGACTTTTCCAATATCACATGCAATTTTCTTCTCTTTCAGTGTGTGTAATTTCTTAATTTAGCTACAAGATATGGATGCATTGTTTCTTCAAAATCTGGTATTATGCAGCCTAATAGTTTGTACCAATATCTGCATAATGTAGGTTACCTACAGGCAAGAAATATCAGCGTCAGTGACGCAACTTGTAGCACATTCACCTTTGGTGTGGAAGGTTGTCAGTTCTTTTTCCTCACCAGGTAGATATTTTGCTGATAATGCAGTGCACCATAAGGGGAGATTATGCACTCCTGAGCATGCCATCCTTCGGATGAGACATTAAGCCAAGGCCACATCTGGTTCAGTTGGTGGTAGGTCAGGTGGATGTAAAAGATTCCACAGCACCTATCAAAAACAGAAGGGGTTGCTTTATTAAATAAACAGTTTTCCATCTTTCATTCATTATTTATGCATTCAATATCTTTACACGTTATGTTATACTTTATATATCATAATATAGCACTTTGCATGTTTATCTTTCTTTTTTTTCAAAACAGGTTTATTGTTTTAACATATAAGAGAAATATCATAACAATTTTATACAAGTAATTAAAAATAGGTATTATTATAATATTCAACAAAACAACTAAAGTATTTACAAAGACATCGGGCCAGATTCAGGAAGCCTCCGTGTAAGAGTTATAACTCTTACACGGAGGCTGCAGTTAAACTGTGTGATGTCAGCATGTCATGCATATGCATGAGGTGCATGAGGCATGCTGAATCACACTAGTAACTCTTACACGGTCCGTGTAAGAGAGTAGGGGGCGTGTCTGTAGGCTAAGCTCTGCAAGTGGACACGCCCGAAGACTAGAATGGCTGAAAGTAAACAGCCACGAGAAAGGCCATGAAAATGTGAATAAACACACTATACAACACATGCCCGACTGGCCATCAGTGTATAAAGTGAAGAGATGTCATAAAATTAAATTAAAACCTTTTTTTGTTAAACCCGTAAATGTTTGCTACTGTGTGCTGGTGTGCTACTAGCGCAATCACAGTTAGCAGTCAGTGGAAAAGGATATAAGAACTAAATATGCAAAGTAAGCCAAGAAATAATAGCTTAGCGGTAGGGTAGCCGCCTAAGAGTAGGCAGGCAGGGTTCGAGCCCCTACAACAACCTTTTTTTTTGTAAATAAGCACTAAAAGCCCCTGACAGTATTGTACAAATGTAAATGTATTCCCTTTTGTAAAATGGAATGAAATAGAGCATTTTGAAGTAACATAAGAAGAAAAATAGTCAGAAATGTACTGATAGCTAAGCTGCCGTGAGACAGAGTGCCCGTAGCTGAGTAGTGTTTAAAAAGCTGCAAACTGCGTGCCCGTTGCCAAGCAGCAGGTAAACAGGCTGAAACTGTGTGCAATTAGCTGAACATGTGTGTCACTTGCCAATTAAGATTTATCCCAGCGCACACCGTTTGCGCCGCTCCCACAGGCTAACTGGCAGTGCGCATGCGTTACCTCCGCAAACGAGCGCAGAACAGGTTTAAAGTGCTTAAAAGTGCTTTTGGCATGTTTGATTGACAGGTCCTCAACTCATTTCTGTCAGGAAAAGCAAAAATCAGTTGCCAGATTCAAACCCAGGATACCATGCACTACAGACAAGGAACTAAACCACCAAGCCATGACAGCAATACCTAGAAATGCAGAAATAGCATATATATGGGATAAAACCCAGAATGGAGCATGAGAAAGCATTTTCAGTGAAGTAGATACAATTCCAAAACGGCCAATCAGAGAAATGTGCGGAAAAGCGGCATATATAAGCCCCATAGGCGGGAATACACAGCATAACTGATTGTAGAACAGACTTGCAGTCAGCATGAGTGGAGTAGGTGAGGGACGTTGCTTTCGAGCACAGCGTTGGGGCGTTGAGGAGTCCAGATACATGGTCTGGCTCCTTGTCCATAATCACGAGGCCCAACTCATGCAGGGCCAGGTCTCATGGGGAGTATATAGGGCAGAGGCGTGGGACCAGTTGGCTCGTGATCTGACCAGTGCTACTGGCATTCCACGCACTGGTGAGCAGGTCCGTCACCACCATGCGGACCTGAAGAGACGCAAGCAGGACCAATTGAACCGTTGGATCCAGGAGGCCCGGCAAATGCCCAACGCCCCACTACTGAGTAAGTCACATTTTACCCATGTATGTAAGGATTTCAACCAGCTGATACCATGGAGATGTGTAGTCCAATATTATTCCCTTTGTATTACAGCTGCAGGTGTCCGCTCTGCGAATCGTGAGATGCACGCCAGAAGGCTGGTGCGGCTGCGCCACCATGCAGGTTAGTAACCCCACCCAGTACTTGTAAATAAATATTATTATGTACCATGTATCAGAACAGTGCAGTGTATTGATTAAAAGTAATATAATGTGCAAGCAGGAATTGAAAGTCTGCAGGTATGGCTGCAACAAGTTCATCAGTATGCAAGTGTAACTGGAAATATAATTGATAGAATTAAACAGTGCTGTAATACAGATGTCCCATCATTAATTAAATATACTGTAACCTGCAGTAGTCTCAAGAGTACAGCTTCAGAATCTGAGGTAGTCACATGTGAGATATATCCCGTTCAAATGCTGAATCATGACAGAAGTGAGGCTGTTGGAAAGTGTTTGAATCACCACAGGTCTAATATGTGAACAAAGCCTAGAAGTACCAACCTGAACTGTGAAGTTGCAGAATGTCTGAGAGTGACAGAAAGGCTCATGTATGAATAAATAAAGTAGTAATAACCCCTGAATATATAAGCCTCAGTGTGTTTTTACAGAACTAAATGCATGTGGGAAGTACAAATTAACATCCCAAACTGATTTCAGTGTGTCTGAATCTGAATGTCTAGCTCAAAATCTGTATATGGTGATAACAGTAAACAATTTGCAGATAGAATGAATGATTATCTGACAGACTAAACAGCCATAGTTGTCCCCTGTCCTGTCATCAAAGTGTAGCAGGATGATGTATCTGATCAAATTCAAAATAAGTAGGATAGTGATGTATGTGTAACAGGTGTAGCATGACAGTCAAATAAAGATTATTTTGAAACATCAGCCTCAACTTAATTGTGTACCTATGATAAATGTGAATCAATGTGTAACATATGAATGTGTCATCACTTTCTATCCCCACCCAACCCTATAATTCCATATAACAACATCCACTAAATAATGGTATGTGAACATTTCATTAATCATGGACATTTGTCCGTTTCAAACATATATGCATGTCTGTTCGTGCATGTGCCCTGTTCATACCTGCAAATCTGATGGCCTGTTGCCATTAATCAACCCTGCATGTCGTTTGACTGTGTTTTGCTGTTCAAATAATGCATGTGATATTGATATGCCCCTTGTTCAATGGTGTTCATATCTGGGTGTTTGTTTGATGGGAATACCAATGCATGCTGTTACAACTAATCTGAATGGAATAAAATGCCACTAACCCAAACTAACATAACTACTCACAAACCTAGAACGCTTGGGAAGGCAGGTCCCAGCGGACCCACCTCTCCCACCTCAGCTGGCGACTGCACCTGGCACTAGTGCCCAGGCGGACCCCCTCCGGTGGCCCTGTGCCACCTTCGGGTGGAAGCGCTGCAGGGGATGGGGCCCGTCCCCTCTGCAAGTGTGGCCGGAGGGGTTCGTCCACTCACCCTCCGGTGTCCGGTCTGTGGTGCGAGGGAGATCCAAGACACTGTTCTTGGACCCCTACGCCAGCTTGAGGCTCGTGTGGCACAGCTAACGGCCCCGGCCGTTGCCCGCCTACACAGCCCCAGCACAGCCCGTCCTGGGCTGTGAAGGAACAGTGGCAACTGCCTATGGGTGGGGATATCAGTTCCACTGTTGCCATCTGTGGGCTCGTGCATCTCGGATATCCCAACCTCCGTGCCCCTCAATTGTGTAACACCCCCACGTGTGTCATACACCGTCCCTGTATGCGTCTTGTCTGTCTTGTCTGTTAACCTACCCAACCTACCTCCCCAGCTTTACCGACTTCCTTCACCTATCATACCACTCTCACCTGTAAAAAAAAAAGGGCACTCTGTCCCACAAAAAATTACGCCCCATACATAGCTGTCCATGTCGCACACATGTCCGCTGGACATCTAAACTGTTAATTACAATTGGCTGTACAACAAATATTAATGTTGTCCTGACACCTCTCTCAGAGGTGGAAGGTTTCAAATGTCTCACCAAAATACATAGAAATATACAGCTGTTGCTGCAAAAGACATGGGCATCTATGGGCCTTACCTACACCCTTCCTGCAAATCCCACGCTTCTTTCCCTACTGTCTTACCCTCTTTGTGACCCCTTTTCACCACTTTCCTGTCACCCCTTTTCTTTTCTTTCAAAGAAAATAGCTGGTGTGCGCTTGTGTTAGCGGAGCTCACCGCCAGTGCGCAAACGAGCGCAGACCTGGTTTAAAGTGCTTAAAAGTGCCTTTATGGCACTTTGATTGACAGGTCCTGTACACAGTTGGAAAGTTTGCTAAGAAAAATAAATTCCCACTGTCAGTCTCGAACCCAGGACCTTGGTAACATTAGTCTGTATGACCTACCACTAAGCCATGCCTGCTTTACAAGAACACACTGCTAAAATAAATATAACATGTAATAGTAGGAATCAGTATAAAGGCAATATAGGAGATGTACTATCCAAAGCATGTCAGGTAGAGTTGTAATGGCCAAATTACTGGATTCCCATACTAGTTCAGTGTGAACAGAAACAGCACTGCTACCTCTTAGCTTGTACATAATAATGTAAGGTAATGTACATATGTGAAGGTATGTATATCTACACATACATATATATAAATATATATTAATACATATGAAATATAATCGTAGGTCTCAGTAGCCATACACACTCACTACAGGAAAAAGTTAACATAATTGCTGCAACCTGAATCTGTAACACAGCCTGACCCCTGTGTGACCTACTTACCCTTCTAACTGCTTACAGGTGGCCTCAGCACTTTGATTGACAGGTCCTGTACTCAGTTGGAAAGTTTGCAAAGTAAAAATTCCCACTGTCAGTCTCGAAACCAGGACCTAGGTAACATTAGTCTGTTTGACATACCACTAAGCCATGCCTGCTTTGGAAGAACACACTGCTAAAATAAATATAACATGTAATAGTAGGAATCAGTATAAAGGCAATATAGGAGATGTACTATCCAAAGCATGTTTGGTAGAGTTTTAATGGCCAAATTACTGGATTCCCATACTAGTTCAGTGTGAGCAGAAACAGCCCTGCTACCTGTTAGCTTGTACATAATAATGTAAGGTAATGTACATATGTGAAGGTATGTATATCTACACATACATATATATAAATATATATTAATACATATGAAATATAGTTGTAGGTCTCAGTAGCCATACACACTCACTACAGGAAACAGTGAAGATATATGCAGCAACCAGAATCTGCAACACAGCCTGGCTCCTGTGAGACCTACTAAGCCCTTTAACTGCTTAAAGGTGCCTCCAGCACTGTGATTGATAGGCCCTATACTCAACTCAAAAGCAGAATATGAGCATACTAGTAGGCCCTACCACAAGACCATTGTAACACTAGTCTGTATGACCTACCACTAAGCCATGACTCTCATACAGGAATATAGTGCTAAATAAGTGGAACATGTAATAGTAGGAATGAAGATAAAGGCAATATAGTATGTCTACTACCCAAAGCATGTCAGGCAGACTTTTATAGTCCCAATTACTGGATTCCCATACTAGAGTAGTGTTAACGGAAACAGCCCTGCTAATTGTTAGCTTGTACCCAATAATGTCAGCTAATGTACATATATGAAAGTATGTATATGTACACAGATATATATATATATATATATATATATTTATATAGCAATACATATGACATATAGTTGTAGGTGTCAGTATGCATACACACTCACTACAGGGAACAGGCAAGATAAATGCAGCAACCTGAATCTACAACACAGCATGAAGCATGGGAGATGTACTAACCTTCACACTCACAGAACACTGTCAACAGCATACCAGCATGGTCCACGCCCTACAATCTGAAAGGGCAACGCCTATCTCACATACCCTTTTATAGCAGTGTCCTGAAATCACAGTGAGACATGCAATCAGTACACACCCAGCTGCTTGCAATTAGCAAATGCTGCCTTACAATTGGTGCAGAGGCCATCACATGGACCTATGCAGATACCTACAAAAGTATTCAGTACCCACACTCCACTCATGCAATACAGTCATTGCACAAACCTAATGAGAAAGAGAGACAGAGAGAGAGAGAGAGAAGACAAAATATACAGACAGCCAGCAGCAAAACAGCAGCAGCAGCAGCAACAGCAGCAAAATTCAAGGAGCACGAGTGACACACCAAAAGCTGCCACAAACACAGGTAATGCAAAGTAGCAGGTTAATCCTGTGTATACTGTGACACCTCCAAATGTATCATAGTTCACTATCTATAGGTATGTCCATGAGATAGGTTGTGTGTAGATAGTCATGAAATATAAACATATGTAATATTGTTGTACATGTGGGCCATAACTAACACTTCCATAGCTTAGAACACAAGGCCAGTTGTGCATATGATGCAGTAGTTCCCAGGGTCAGTAGAGGTTCCTCCTCATTGGTGTGGGACCACTGTGTATGTATGGCACTGTTCAGGTACATATCCTGTAGTATGGCCAGGGATTAATATCAGTCTGTCATGTGGTGCTATGTCCTCCAGGGGTGAATGTAGCACACATCCAGGGATACCATTTCGTAACAGTGATGATATGTGTTCTGCAATGATGAGGGTGGCTCTCACCTGGACATGTGAGAGGATAGGGAGGTTACAGTCATCTGGGATAACTAATAACACGTGTGTAGGACAATGGGGGTACCTGCACCTAAACTGTCTGCAACATTGTTGGCAATATCTGTGCATTTGGTGAATGTGAAGCATCTTAACACTGCAGACAACAGATGCCTTCCCGTCATGTGAATCTGCCCTGTGCTGCAGTAGCCTCCTACTATTGTTATACAATATGCCTGTATCTGTAGTCCACTGGACAGGATTAATAAGTGGTGTGCAGTTGTTCTGGGTTAGATAACTGTGTGCACAGTACATGCAGTATGTGGGATGTCTGTGGTAAGCATATGCAAAGGTGCTGGCGGTGTGTGTTGTGGCTTCCACTGGCCCAGTGGGCTGCATGGATAGCATCACTGTCATAACTACTGAATAACTGTGTAATAACATGCATACATAGCAAGGTAGTGTATTGTGCTTGTGGTGTTGTTCAGATATGTATATCCAGGCTGAGTAATGTGTGTCCACATCACAGGGTTGGATGGCAGCACACATCCAGTATGTATGGATGAACACCCAGAATGTGTCACACGTGTCACCTGTGCAGACGTATCTGGCCATTACCTGTGCATCCCCACAACACACACACATGCAACATATGGCAGAAGTACTATAGCAGTACACACATGTTCATAGGTTCATACTAGGCTATCTGCCCGAGGGCATTTACAAGCCTAGCCCATCGTTTTGTGGCTTATGCCACCCCTTTAGTATGGGGAACCATACCCATTATTTTGCTGTGCCTCTGTCGAGCAGTGACACTGAGGTAATCCCTGGGGTATATCTGCGATCTCCCATCCATTGGTCAAGATTTCTCTTGAACAAGGCCAGCGAGGTGCTCTGCCTCACATATACCGTGATTTTGTTCCACAGCATAGGGAGTCTTTGGGTGATGAATCTATCCCTCCAGCATGTCCTATTAATAGCCGTGTCGAGGTTTAAGTCTCCTGCCCTTGTGGCTCTGATGGATCTAGATTTTTTAGGTGAAGCATATTCATCAAATCTGGGTTTGACATGGCCTTGTATGTTGGGCAAAGGTCACCTCTGAGCAAGCGGTAAGTGACTGAATAGAACATACATGGACATGCTGGAGAGGCAAATTCCTAACTGAGAGGCTCCCTTTACTCTGTAATGAGCTCGAACAGTTGAGAATGAACAGTTCATAGGTTCATACTAGGCTATTTGCCCTAGGGCATTGGTAAGCCTAGTAGAATGTGTTTGTCTTTGCCACCCAATCACAAGTTATGCTGCTATGCCCTTGTCCGACTTTAGTATACTATGCCTCTGTCTAACAGTGACATAGAAGTGATACCTGGGGTACAACTATGATCTCCATCCACTCATCCAGATTCCTATGGAAGAGAGTCAATGAGGGACTCTGCCTAACCAGTAGTGTGAGCTCATTACAGAGTGAAGGGAGCCTCTTGGTTAGGAATATGCCCCTCCAGCATGTCCATGTATGTCAGTGCTGAGGTCCAGCTCTCCTGAGCATGTGGCTGTATGGGACTCTGATTGCCTGAGGTACATCACGTTCATTACTGCTAGGTAGGACATGGCTGTATATGGCATGCACAGATTGCCCCTGAACAGGCAGTATGCCACTGAGTCCAGCTGGATTCACTTTACCTGGGCAGCATATGACATCTGTGTGAGCCATTGCATCCCCTTGATGATGTACTGTTGTCCTGTACCAGTTGCTGTAGGTGTCTGGTTAGGTACATCCCAAAAGGTGCATTGTACGCAATTATAGGCCTGATGATGGATGAGTACAGAGGCACAATGACCTCCCCTGCCATACATGTGAATCAGTCATGATTAGCTGGGCTATATAACATGTCTGTCAATCCACGTTGGCCATGTGGTAGACAAATGACAGACCGCTACCATGTTTCTTCCCCAGGTCCCCAACTACGTCTACTGTACTCAATGGCCTAACACCTATGTTGTACTGTGCCACCAATGTGGAGGCGTGGGAATCTGCATTGAATACTGATACTCCCCCTCCCTTGTTCAAGTGTCGTGGCCGACAAGAATGGTAACAGCTATAACGTGGTAGTACTGGTGTGCTCCTGTGAAACCTGAAACAGGTTCATGTTACTGCACAGATATCGATGTCCAGAATGCTAGGTAGGGTTTTGGGTGCGTGCATCCTTGGGTCTAGACCTCCAGTGTTGAGTAGCATCACTCTTACTTCCTCATCCTTTGTGATACAAATGGATGTGGGTTTGCCTTATGAGCCTTGCCTAATACAGGCACTATGGGTGTAGCAGGAGGCTCCGCCAAATGTCAATAGGACTGTGGTGACAGGTGCAAGCTGTCCCTAGCAAAGCATACCACCCCAAGATGGCAGGCATTGGCACACCTGTGAATGACACCAGTATGTCAGTCAATTGTTGGAAGGGATCATCGTGCCTTGATATTGTGGCATTGTTCTAGGTGAGGGTAGGATGCTACTCAAGGTCAGGGTCAAACTGTCCCGGCTACGTGCTCAGAGAGCTCTGTAATGTCTCATGTCATGTAGTCCAGGGAGGAATGTGTCAGGCCATTCACAGCAGCATGGACATTGACTGAGTCATACCTGTACCTGCCTTGGGGTTACCTGACTGTTTGTGTTATGTGGCAGGTCATAGTGCCTGACAGGCTGCACACCGTGACCCTCACCTCGTTAAGCCTGGTGAACGTGATGTGAGTGTGCCTGATGATAGAGGCACCTAGTACAGGTGTATGAGGTGTGTTGTTAACTGTTAATGGCTGTGAGTGTTCAGCACATTGGCTTTGTGTGATATGTGTTGCACATGTTCGTTTATGTGGTAGTGGTTGCCTGGATGTCTGCATAGGAGGTCTCTGCTGCATAGGCAGAGCTGTGGTCTGAGCCTACAAGTATGATCATGTGTGATCATGTGTTAGGTCCGCTGTTGTGTTAGGTCTACGTGAGACTGGAAGTGTAGTGAGTGATCCCCTTTGCCACGTGACTGGTTATGGCGGTATTGAGTAGACAGAGCCTAGCCTCCAGTCTGGTATATGGTTGCATCACTCACATGAGTTTGAATTTGTTGTTAGGAGGAGGGGTTGTCTGTGTACATGCATCTGTTCTAACATTGTCTCTGGAGTACCACACTCACCAGCTGGACTGAGGAGGGAACTGACAACTGACCTCTGGACATGCTAGAATACTATTGTGAACTCTGTAATCACTAATGATTGAAAACAAGGTCCAGTGGGGAGTGAGGGTGTACTGACATTACCTACAACTGCTGACTGATATAAAAGCGTCAGTGAGCAAATGCCAGGTAACCTAAGTGCAATGTGTCACAATGAAGTAAATGCAACAATGACAAGCAGTCACTTGCTGTCATGTGTAACATGGAAGTACGTACAGTAAGCAATGCAGATAACAGTAGTGAGTCACAGATGTGTTGCAAAGATGTGTACTATGTGGAAGTAGCATACCAGTGAAATAACAAGCTAACAGATAACAAGCATATAAACAAAGGTAGATGCAGGAGGCCTGGATGTAGTGTTTGCTACAACAAACAAGGTGTAGCAATGTCAGTAAGATACAGCTCAGATATGCAGGCACTATAAACCTGATACCAGATGTCCCCAGCTATGAATGGCAGAGTACAGCCTATTGTCACACATGAGTGCAGACCACAAACCTCGTTAATGTTAAATAACTGGCCTAAAGGCCAACTGCCCATACCAGAAGTAATACACTTGTACACTGGGCCCACAATCAGCAGTTCCCAACTTCAATGGATGAAAGATATGTGTCCTGCCACCACAGTGCTTGCCACCAACCTCCCTAATGTAAAACAACTGGTCTGAAGGCCAAGTACTTAGTACAAATGACATAGAATGATAGCTACACTGTAATCAGGTTTTAACCAATCAGTAATAAGTAGAAGTTAACACACCCTGTATAGAATGTGTACCATGTATTGTTGAGATACTATGCTGATAACCTGTTTGTGTACCTTTCCAGATAGACATGGCACCTAAAAGAAATCCTGTGTACTCTGCTGCAGAGGATGACGTGATCCACCAGAGCCTGGTGCGTGACTATGCCATCCTGTTCTCACGCACCACCCAGAATCAGCAGGAGAGGTCTGCACTGTGGCAAAGCCTCGTTAGCAGGATAAATGATGTTGGCATGCATGATAGGACATATGAGCAGGTGAGACATCACTGCAGTGATTTGATAAGGAATGTCCGCCAGCGTGCTGCAGATATCCGCAGGCAACAGGCTGCCACAGGTGGGGGGGTGGCCACATCCCCCTCACCAGACAGGAGGGGCTACTGCTAAGTGTTGTGGATCCAGCCCCAGAACAACAGCAAACATCATGCATCCTGATGGAGGTTGGATCCACACAGCAGCAAGACAGCGGCGTGCAGGTAAGATGCCATATTCATTTATTGTTATTACTTTTACATTTGTTGACCCAGATAGTCTAGCTGGATATAAGTTCATTTTCAGTAGAGGCCTGTGGAGAAAAGCTCCACACATAACGTAATAAAGGCAGACAGACAAGTTGTCAATACAGACAGCCAACATAATAGAATTGTACACCAGCCTGTTAATTAAATAAACATACATGTAAGGAAGTCAAACAGTTTAGAGTCATACACAATGTACCGTTGGTTTCAAAGCAATCCTACCTAAAGCATAATGGTTATGCAATAAGGCAAAAGCCATATACATAATAGGTAGGGCTCAGAAGGGTAGAGAAGTAGAAGGAGTATGACAGATACAATGATATGGAAGAGGCAGGAGTCAAGAAGGGAAGTGAGGAAAAGAAGGAAGACAGTCAAGAGGAGGTGGGAGGGATGGGAGAAGTAGGTCAGAGCATAGAAGGACATCAAGGTGAAAGAAACAGGGTAGAAGCTAGTTTCTATGCACAATGAGGGGTTAAAGGTGAAGAGAGCGTAGGGAGAGGGACGGTAGGCTGGACTCCAAGAAGAACAAAGCCAGTGGTTTTGGAAGTACAATTTGAGTTGACGTTTGAAGAGAGGTAAGGGTGAGATTAGAGTTAACTCCTGGTATGTACATATGACTGTTCTGTACGCTGTTACTTCATGCACGCATAAGGTGTGCATGTGGTATGTATCTGTCATCATGATATATATACAGACATGATGTGCAGCTGATGTGTATAAGGGAACTAGTGTACTACTGTACTGTATCATGTGCAAAACAAATGGCACACATGTGCCCACTGACATTACTCTCTTCACACTTCCAGGTCCCTCCCATGTAGCAACGAGGCAGGCCATACATGCTGGTGAGTCTTAACAGTATCTGTAAAACAATTTATAAAACTAGGAAGAGTAGTGTAACTCTGTAGTAGACATGCTGGTGACTGTGTACACAATAACTGTAATTGACAGGTAGTAAATTGAGTAGTGTAACACGGTACTGATGTGTGTGTTTACTGTGGGGTGTGCATGTGTGCAAGTGTGCCTGTGCCCAAGTGTGCATGTGTGTTAGTGTCCATGAGTGCATGTGTCCATTTCTGAATGTGTGCATTAGTATTGAAGTGCATCTCTTTCAAATATGTATTGAGACTGTAATCTGTGTTCCATGTTTTCCTCCCGTAGGTTCTGGTGCTGCTCTGGTGACCTGCAGCAGGGAACCTGAATCTTGTGCCCCAGGTACTGATGATGATGAAATGTCTGTAATGGTGCAGGAAGGTGTGTCTGGGTCCGCCATTGGTCAGCCAATTGACAGTACACAGCTTTCAACCCCGTCAATGCGCACAGTCATCCTGCCGTTACATCCTTTATCACCATTGTCCCTAGGTGATGGACAGTCAGCAGTGGGCATAGATCAGGGTAATGTGGTACCTGTGGCACATGCATCCTCACAAGGCAGCCATGTGCAGAGGCCTCCAATGGTACCACGCAGACAGTCGCCCATGGGTTCTCGTGGGGGCATCCGTGGCCGTACTGCCTCTGGCCGACGTGCCCAAGGAGGTATGTCAACCTCCACTATGTTTAGAACTGTCATGCAGGCACAGGCACGTATGGAAAGGTACACCAGACAGGGTCTGAGGGAGCTGAGAGCATGTCGCATAGCCATGACAGACGGCATGCATGATGTTGCGAATGCTATCCGTAACTTCACAGATGTCGTTGACAGACGTTGTGGGGGCATAGAACAGCTGCTCCACAACCAGATGTCCATGGGCCAGGGCGATGGTGTGCGTTTGCGGCGTCGACGTGGCCGTATGCCAGCAAGAGCACCAGCTGGCAGTGGCCGCGGACGACAACGGGCCCACTCGCGCGCCTCAAGTGCCAGCACCAGCCCCAGCAATGCTGGGTCTGTGCTGTCATCCAGACGCCCCAGGAGACCACGTGCACGTGGCTCTGGACAGTCCCAACAGGGAACTGTGTCCAGTCAACACACCCCTGCTTCCGATGACAGTACCCAGTCTGGGTTAGTACCGGATACGGCCCGTAGCACCCCTGCCAGGCACAGGTACCGTGTCCGTGCCCACAGACACTGATCTGGATGACCTGACAGGTGCAGTCTGTGGCTGTCCACAAAACCCTGTACATGGCAGCCATTATGTGGGACTGTGTGCGTGCTTACACACATGCAGAAACCTAACACCTAGGGCAAACACATACACACACACACTGCACCAACAACGGTCCACCCTGTACTGCTGCCCCTCACAAACACACATACACACACATGTCAATTGGTGTTACCAGTGGCCGGCTTGGGCATACCTAACCCACACCCTGTGCATATGATGACACTGTGCCACCTCCTGCATACTACAACATCGGTGCAGGTAAAGGTAAACACGTTGCTGATGCACAGGGTGACTACATAGATGTGTATAAGTAGTAACATGTTGGTAACTGTTGTGTGTTGCAGTATAAATGTGTGTATATCCCATCAGTCCTGCTGCAGTAACTGTATGAATGTCCTCAATTGTTATCTGCACCCATACTACTTAACAAAGTGTACCAGCTGCACACCATCACATGCTAACATTGACTATGGCAATGTGCATCTTGTGCTGTTATGTAGATTCAGCTACATGTATCTGTTCTGTCACACATGCATTTATACACACCCTGCTACCCACACACATGCACACGCTCACCTGCCATTCCCATTATTTATCACCCTACATGAGTAGCTGTTGATACATGACAGGTACACATTTCAGAAGTGCACTATGTTGTTTACTACTGGCATCCCCTTCTCTACCTGTACTCACAGGGTGCAGGCAACCTCATCAGTTGGAAGATGTAATGTGCATCAGGTACTGTAGTACCCTGATTGCCACAGCAAACATGTTTCCCATACGGAAATGCACACACAGACACATCCCACATCCACACACTTGCCACATTCAGGCTTCAGAACACTATCTAGGTATATTCGGCTACATGTGCGTGTTACAGTAGCATGTAACACTATACTGAGTACTGGCAGTTAGTTGTCTGTTGTCATGTTGTCTGTATAGAATAAAAGAATTGTTTTATTATCCTACTCCGTTTTGTGGACATTACTTGAACAAGTGTTACCTTACATGTGTTATCAGTACCAACACCTTATGTTTTGTAGTTTTGTTTGTATAGGGTGCTATCAACATCACTGCTTGTTAAGGGTAATGACCACCCTGCAGTGCATAGCCCCATGTGGCAAAAGCCACATCCCACCCCATCATTGTGCACACACACTAACCCCACCAACAGTAAAACACATACTTTCCATTTGCAAGATTCAAACCCATACCTAACTGTGCAATGACAGTAGAAACAGACACATTAGCAGAGTGTGCTATTTGCAGTAGTTGGAGAAATCTTTACTAATGCTGTACTTAGAGGGTGCTGACATCATCTGTGTGTAGGAGGAGGGATGTGCACCCTGTAGTGTGTTCTCCCAGTTGGCAAAAGGCAGTTAACCCTCCCAGCATAGTGCACACACATAAACCACACTCATACATTCCCTTTGCAGGATTCAAACCCCCACCTAACTACGTTATGACACTGAAGAAAGACACATTAGCAGAGCGCGCTATGCAAATTACTGGAGGACGTTACTACAGGTGATATAGTTATACAGTCCTGACATCATCACTGTTTCAAAAGGGGGATCTGCATCCTGTACGATACTGTCACGGTTGCTAATAGGGACATTTCCCACACACACACACATCGATGTGTTGGAGGTTTGCATATGTGGGGGATCCAGAACACCAGTGTGATTAGTATATGGTTTGATTGCAACAATGAGGGATATACTCCCAGTGGTGAGCAGTTTTTACTCATGTTTGTAAAGATCAGCTCTAGTATATCTGCCCCTCTTGTGGGAAGGTTGGTTACCTGTTCCATAGCCAAAGAATGTCTGATCAATGGGAACCTTAGAGCTTGGGTATTGTGGCCTGTGTAATGTACACAGTCTATGTTTGGGTAGCTGGCATCACCCAGTATGATGGTGTTTGCAGAGTAATCTAAACTCTCCTGTGTCAGCATGAAGGCTGTGTGGGAGACCTGAGTTTGAGAGGGTGCTGTAAGAGCTCCTCTGTGTCTCTTTCCATGTGGTCCAGGGAGGTACTTCCCAACAGGTAGCTGACTGTGACCCTCCCTTGCTCTGTCTGGAGGGCGGCACGTCTGTCAACAGCTCATGTCAAGCAAGTGCACACCCCTCATAAATGATGTGGAAACCTTCAAAGGCCCAAGGCCTGTTGAAAATATGGACCAGACTGCAGATACCTGTATAGAGGCATTCTGTGGACACATTCAGGAATGCATGGATCATGAAGCCACATATGAAAGCATGACCCAATTCTCCAAAGGCAGATGTCCTGGGCGGACACCAGCCATAAACACACTATACAATAGAAGGATGGCGCCACTACATGATACAACAACCTCCCAAAATGTGAAGGCACCACTGATGAGTATTGGAAGACAACTACAGGCACCCATATGATTGTCTAAGGCCATCTTTGAGAGAGGATTCCACAAGCCACTGACGATAATCACAAGGCTGCCTGTAGTTATGTTAGTAACCTGGGTGGTACTACCCAGATATGCTCAGAGGTAATACAATATGTCACACAAAATATAAAACACACAGACATTGCCATCATCCTAGTGGACAGGTTCAATGCTGCCTTCTCTCCCACCACACCAAAAGGGAACATATGTCTCGCATCACAGTGCTTCCCCCCCTGACATCACAGATGCTCAGGTAAGAGATGCCCTTCCCAAAGCAATAAACACTGCATCAATGGGACCAGACAGTGTCCCAGGCTGTGTCCTACATGAACCACAAGAAGAGCTACACCCAGACATAACACCACTGTTCAATCCCAGCCTTAATACATGATATGTGGCCAGAGAGTGGCATACAGCAACAGTGGTCCCTCAACATGCAGGTGGTGCCGTCACGGATCCTGGACACTACTCGCCCCATATGTCTGACTAGCTTTGTCTGCAAAGCTATGGCAAGAATCATCAAGAACCTCACATATCTAGATATTGTGGACCTACAGACATGTCACCATACACAGTTTGGCTTTGTCAATGGCAAATCCTGCCTATCAAACCTGTTTGCTTTGTTTGAAACAGTCACCAAGGCCACTGTCAAGGGGTAGGAGGTCCACACAGCCTACCTGGACCTTGCATAAGCCTTGGATACAATACCCCACTTGTGCATTCTAGGCAAGCTCACCAGTGTACATATTAACCCCTATGTCACTATGGGTATTGCACAGTGGCTCAAGGGCAGAACACACATGTTAGAATTGCTGGAGCCATGTCAGCCTCCAACCTGGTACAAGTGGTGTCCCACAAGGCAAAGCCCTAGGGGCTGTCATGTTCATTATATATTTGTCATAGGTACAGGCCAACATGGAAGTACTGTGGCTCAGCAAGTCACAGGTGACTGCAGACTGAACACCATAATCAACTCAACAGCTAACACACGCATCCTCCAAAAGGGACTCTTGCAAACACACGACTTGTGCCACAGCCATGGCCTCAACGTGAATGACAGAAAGAGTATAGTCATCCCCTTTGTCAAACACTAAATGACCACAATGTACCTCATATGTGTTAATCCAGTAAGTGCAGACCAAGGAATTATGGACCTTGGGGTACACAGGTTGATAGCATTCTACCATTTGACAACAACATGGACAAAGTGGTTAGGTAAGCATGTGATATGGGCCACATCATCATGGGATCCACATGTAGGCCAGGGGAGGACATTGTGCCCCTTTACTCATCCCTCATCATGCCCATAATTGACTATGATGAACCTGTCGGCATGCACCTTACCAGACACCTGCAGCAACTGGGGCTACCACATATCTACCTCGACAAGGGGATCAAAGTGCTCAAACAGATGCCACATACTGACTGGTTAAAGTAGCAGCAGCTGTACTCAGTGACATACTGACTCTTCATAGGCAATCTGTGCCTGACATAGAAGGCCAGGTCATACCCTCACGTAATGGCCATGCTGCATCTCAGAATATCCAGATCCCACCAGGATACACGCTGGAAATACTTGAACTTCAGGAGTGATATACATAGGACATGGTGGAGGGGCACATTCACAACTCAGAGGCACCCTTCATTCCTGATTATTATCCCAATAGAGGTTAGGTGGACTGACTCAGTGACTATCTTCAAGAGCGATATTAATGACTGGATGTGACATTGTAGGGTTACGCTGGGTATCACTTATGTGTCACTGTGAGAAAGAGGCACAGTATACTAACCTTGGAAAAGGGCATAGCAAGACAGATTCACAATGCATGTTGAAAGGCACGCACATTCTGGCTAGGTGGATACATGCCCTGGGCAGATATCCCTGTACGAACCTATGGACCTATGTCTCTTTTTCACCATTGGCCCTATGTGCTGTCAATCACCAATGTAATCTCAATACTCCGGTAGCATGTGCAAAGGTCAGTTGTCAGTCACCTCTATGGTACAGTTGTGGAATATGTGTGTCATGTAGTAATGTCACAGCTGCCACATGTACACAGTCAACCCTATTCTCTACCCATTGATGTACATCACATGTATGAGATGGAAACACATGGCCAAACTGTAACAGCAACATACAAGTCAGTCAGATGCATGGACACATATGACTCAGTCATTGTCCATGCCACCACAGCTGATGTGGGATGTCACTCACTGGGATACGTGATAGGGAACATGGAAGGGATCACTGAGCAAGTGACACAGGCTGGTAGACCCCTGACCTTGGTTGGCATCAGACCCTCACCAGGGATTCCGACAAATTACTGAATGCTAATGAATAAGTGTATCTACAACACCATAGCTGAATGGTTCTTAGCATGCAGTCACTGCATTGCTATGGAATACTGTCTTACCACTCCCACAAAAGGTGAGAACATGCAGCTCCTGTACATTAACAACATGTAGACTTTATGCCCCAGACCAGGTGTGCATCCCTCACTACTAGGCTGATAGCATCTACATCTCACACTGTATATACACATCCCACATGCAGCATCTGCACAGAAGACCACGGTCATAATGTTACCCTGTGCAAATACCATGTATTCACATGTGGCAGGCATCACACATGGTAACTATTGAAAGTCTCAGGTACATATGTGTATTTGGCACACACATACATCATGTGTTCATTGCCATAACCGGTGTAATCAATGTCATGCATTATTGTGAGGGACAACCCACACACATGGGCATTCTGTGTGTGCACAACACACATGGCATGTCTGTAATCAAAATCCATACATAATTGTGATATCGTTTAGAAATGGGTATGTGCATCCTGTAGTGTGTTTTCCCAGTTGCCAAAATGGATGTTTCTTTCATACACACTTACCCCCCTTCACACACACTTGCCACCTGCTGGATTCAAACCCCTACCTAACTATGTTATGACACTAGAGACGGACGCATTAGCACAGCGCGCTATTCGCATTATTGGGGAATGTCCTTTCCCCTGATATACTTGTAGGGTGCTGACATCATCAGAGTTTAGAAAGTGGAATGATCATCCTGTGGTGTGTTTTCCCATTTGCCAAAAGGGATGTTTCTTTCATACACACTTACCCCCCTTCACACACACTCGCCACCTGCTGGATTCAAACCCCTACCTAACTATGTTATGATACTAGAGACGGACGCATTAGCACAGCGCTATTCCCATTACTGGGGAATGTCCTTATCCCTGATATACTTGTAGGGTGCTGACATCATCAGAGTTTAGAAAGTGGAATGATCATCCTGTGGTGTGTTTTCCCATTTGCCAAAAGGGATGTTTCTTTCATACACACTTACCCCCCTTCACACACACTCGCCACCTGCTGGATTCAAACCCCTACCTAACTATGTTATGACACTAGAGACGGACGCATTAGCACAGTGCGCTATTCGCATTACTGGGGAATGTCCTTTCCCCTGATATACTTGTAGGGTGCTGACATCATCAGAGTTTAGAAAGTGGAATGATCATCCTGTGGTGTGTTTTCCCATTTGCCAAAAGGGATGTTTCTTTCATACACACTTACCCCCCTTCACACACACTCGCCACCTGCTGGATTCAAACCCCTACCTAACTATGTTATGACACTAGAGACGGACGCATTAGCACAGCACGCTATTCGCATTACTGGGGAATGTCCTTTCCCCTGATATACTTGTAGGGTGCTGACATCATCAGAGTTTAGAAAGTGGAATGATCATCCTGTGGTGTGTTTTCCCATTTGCCAAAAGGGATGTTTCTTTCATACACACTTACCCCCCTTCACACACACTCGCCACCTGCTGGATTCAAACCCCTACCTAACTATGTTATGACACTAGAGACGGACGCATTAGCACAGCGCACTATTCGCATTACTGGGGAATATCCTTTCCCTGATATACTTGTAGGGTGCTGACATCATCAGAGTTTACAAAGTGGAATGATCATCCTGTGGTGTGTTTTCCCAGTTGCCAAAGGGATGTTTCTTTCATACACACTTACACACTTACCCCTTCACACACACTTGCCACCTGCTGGATTCAAACCCCTACCTAACTATGTTATGACACTAGAGACGGATGCATTAGCACGGCGCGCTATTCGGATTACTGAGAGAATCCTTTTCTCCAATATACTTATAGGGTGCTTACATGATCAGTGTCTAGAAAGGGGATGAGCATCCTCTGGTGTGTTTTCACATTTGCTAGGGGTAACATTTGGACCAAGTGTGTGAGCATGCCCAGTTCAGCCTTCCTGTGGCATGTTGTGTGAAAGATGTCTCATTTATCTAAGTGTGTGAGCATGCCCAGTGTGGGCTTTACATATGTTGAACTCTGCAGCCCATCACATTTGTGGATGAGTGTGACCTTCAACAAATACCTCCAGTTTATGGTTGTGTGTTCTGTGCCATGTTGTGTAGTTACTGTCCGAATGCTTTTTGTGTGAACAAAACTGGGAGTATACTGTGCCTGCAGGTTTTGCATGGGATACTTTGCACACAATTGTCAACATCCGTTCATACTGACCTAACACTGTAGCACTGTCTAGTGTAGTGTTTCAGTACTTTCACTGTGGTGGTCAGTATCCTGGGCTTCAGTCCTATCACTGATTTACATTTTCATAGTGTGCACAACAGGCTGGTTAGGGTCCAGTTGTGCACATCTGCACAAAGGCAGTGCCTCTACAGACCCTGTTAATTGCTGCCCCATAAGCTTAACAAGTGTAGTCTGCAAATCTATGGAGAGGATCATAATTGAGCTCATAAACAAAGATATAGGGGACATGCAGACATTGTACCCATCCCATTTTGGCTTGGTCATGGGCAGATCATGCCTTTTGTACTGTGTTGACATCTTCAAATTGGTCACTTAGGCCATTGTTGGGGAAAGGCAGTCCATACAGCCTACCTTGGCCTTGCTAACACTTTCAACACAATACCCCACTCAGGTATTGTGGAAAACCCTAACAACTGAAATGTAAACCCATATGTCACAAGATGGGTTGCAAACTGGCTTAAGGACGGGACCCACAGGGTTAGAGTTGCTGGCACTATGTTAGACTCCAGGCTGGTCACAGGTGGTGTCACACAGGGCTCAGTCCTTGGCCACCATTGTTTGTCATGTACTTCCCAGGAGTACAGGCCAACATGGGAGGGCTTTGGATGACAATGTTAGCAGATGACTGCACACGGGCACCATAGTGGACAGTGCATCACACACAGATATCATTCAGAAGGGACTCACAGTAACTGATAGCTGGTGCCAGGGCCATGGCCTGAAGTCAGAGTGCACAACATGTGTAGACATACCCTTCAGGAAAAGCAAGGTGACCCCAAGCTACCATATAGGTGGCAATCCTCTAAGCACAGAGGAGGTTATCATGGACCTGGGGACCCAGGTTGACATTCGCCATTCTTCTGAGACTCACATTGCTAAAGTGGCTAGGAAGACCTTCTACATTGCCCACCTGATAAGGATGGGATTCACATCCAGCTCTAGTGGGTCATTGTTCCCCTGTACTCTTCAGTTATCAGACCGGTGATCGAGTCAAATGCCCTATTGTGGCTGTATCTCACCCAACATCTGCAGCAATTGGAGACACCCTGACTGTCCCCACCTAAAGGATCAAGGAACCACAACAGCTGTCATATGCTGCCAGATTGAAGACACTCACACTCTATTCACTCACATACTGTCTGCTTAGAGGTGACATGTGCCTGACATGCGAGGCCATGTCCAAACAGGGATTAATGGACATGCTCCACCTCAGACTCAGAAGATCCACCTGAACCACTAGTGCAGGTGACTGACACCTTAGCAGGGATGTATGTTGGACATACAGGAGGGATGGAGTTATCACTCGGAGACTCCCTATGCTGTGGAATACAATCCTGGTCCATTTGAGGCAGAGCACCTTGCTGGCTGTGTTCAAGAGGTATCTTGACCTAATGCTAGTCGGAGAATGTGTTTGTCCATCAACACATTGTAAGCGTAGTTTGACATGTCATATGTCTTGTTTAGTATACTGTGCCTCTGTCTACCTGTGACATAACATTGATACCCAGGGTAAACCTCCCATCTCCCATCCACTCATTAGGATTCCTGTTGAGGGACTCAACAAGTGTCTTTATGGACAACCTGTACTGGTAGTTTACTCATGTGTGGGGTGGCTTCTGTGTTTTGGATAATGCAGTACAGCCTGTCCTATATATGTCAGTGCTGGGGTTCAGGTCCCTCATGTGCATAGCTCCCTGCCATTCAGATTGTACAAGGTGCAGCATGTGCATTGATTCCAGCTTGGACATGGCTTTCTACATCAGGCACAGCTTGCATCTGGGTGGACAGCATGGCAGTGTGTGGAGCTGCACTCTGTTTAATCAGACTACACATCACATGTGTTCCAGCTCTGTCATACTCCTGGTGAGGTACTGTTGTGGACTTTACAGGTGCTGGATGTGTGTGCATGAGGCACACCCCACAGGGGCTGTTGTGGTCATTTCTACTGCTGATGAAAGATAACTGCAAAACCGGAATGACCTCCCCTTAGCTAGATGTCAGACAGCATGGACCATACAATCACAACTGGAAACAGGACCCTCTCCACAAAGGGAAAGTGTCCTGTCTGGTGGACCCCAGCCATAAACAAACTGTATGACAGATGAGGGTTACTAATGCAAGACAGAGCTACATCTCCAAAGGGAAGACAGCTGAGATCAGCACTAGTAGAAAGCTACATTATCTCATGAAGACATGCAAGGTCAACTTGGGGACAGAAATCACCAAAGACAATGAAGGTAACCACACTGCTTTCTTCAGTTATGTCAGACACCTGGTTGTGAACCCTCGGATATGCTCAGAGTTGGTACACAACAACATATATTCCAGTGACCTGACAGATATTGGCAACATTCCGGCGGACAGCTTCAGTGCGATGTACCCCTCCCTCACCCCCAAAACAAGATAGTTATCACTGCTGTATGTAACCTCACTGTCATCTTGGATGTCCATGTGAGAGCCACACTCAGCAAAGACAAGTACACAGCATCCATGGGACCTGCTGGTATCTCCAGTTGCATGCTATGTGAACTCCAGAAGGGCTGGACCCATATATACAACTGCTAGTTAACCTTAGTCTTGCTACAGGATATGTACCTGAACACTGGCATACGGCAACAGTGGTCCCACTCCACAAGGGAGATGCCTCCACAGACCATGGCAACTACCACCACACAGGCTTAACCAGCCTTGTCTGCAAAGATATGGGAGGAGTCATGGAGCTCTTACACAGACACATTACTGACCTACAGACCCTTGTTCCCACCTAGTTCAGCTTTGTACAGGGCAGATCCTGCCTTTTGCACCTTTGCACCCGAAAAGTACCTACCATGAAGATCAGGGTTCTTCAACACATGTCATATGCTTCGGAATAGAGGAAGTCCAGCTTTGTTCAGTGTCATACCGCATACTTACAGGTGACCTATGCCTGACATACAAGACCATGTCCAATCAGGATTTGGTAGACATGCTCCACTGCAAGCAATCCAAATCCACCAGAGCCATGAAAGCTGAGTATTTGAACCTCACCACATACATGTATAGGACATGCTGGAGGGACAGAGCCATAACTCAGAGGCATCTCACACTCTAGCAGAGTATCCCAGTTCATGTTTGACAGAGTCCCTCACTGACTCTCTTCAGGAGACATCTGGACAACTGCATATGAGACGGAGGCACAGACTAGACAGAGACACAGTCATGTTATTCAATTACGTAAGGGGGTCATAATGTGTCACTACTAAGTCAGAGGCACAATATTCAGAATCTATTCTGTACACTTATTACCACTATAAGGGGTGGCAATAGCCACATCACTATGGCTAGGCTTATACATGCACTAGGGCAGATAGCCTAGTATGAACCTGTGAACATAGGCCTGGGGCAGTTCCTGCTATTAGGACAGTGGTCTGCAGCAAGCTATATAGTAGTAGTCGGTTTTAGCCATTGGTTTTGACCATGGCTATTCCATGTTGCTTCTTGTTGTGGTACAAACATGGGTGTGTGGTTATCCATGCTATTTATTGCTAGTCACCCTCATTTTGTATCTTGTTCCATGTTTTTGCACATGTACATCACTGTATGACGTGCAGCTGTTTCCACAGGGTCATATGCGTGGATATGGATGTTAGTTGGGGTCCTCAGGTGTGCATATTGTACATGATATTACATTACTTAACACATGGCATTCATGCCTCAGGTGGTGCTGCAGGGCCACCTCTGTCGGATACACATACTACACTCCCTGTACGTTTGGAAGCAGGTTGTGTCATGTTAGGCATCCCTGTTACTGTATGAGTGAGTCAGAGCGGGTATCAGTCCCAGTGTTCCTACTGACCAAGCATATGTGCTATCGTTGCCTCTTTGCCAAGGCCAGGTCATACTGGGCACGCCTCCTTCTTCATTCATGCTAACGAGTGCAGACCTGGTTTAAAGTGCTTAAAAGTGCCTTTATGGCACTTATATTGACAGGTCTTGTACTCATTTTGAAAGTCTGGAGACAAAAATAAATTCCCACTGCCAGTCTCGAACCCAGGACCTTGGTAACATTAGTCTGTATGACCTACCATTAAGCCATGACAGCCATACAAAATCACTCTGCTAAAATAAATATAACAGTCAATAGTAGGAATTAGTATAAAGGCAATATAGGAGATGTACCATCCAAAGCATGTGAGGTAAAGTTTTAATGGCCAAATCACTGGATTCCCATACTAACCTTCACACTCACAGAACACTGTCAACAGCATACCAGCATGGTCCACGCCCTACAATCTGAAAGGGCAACGCCTATCTCACATACCTTTTATAGCAGTGTCCTGAAATCACAGTGAGACATGCAATCAACACACACCTGGCTGCATGCAATTAGCAAATGCTGCCTTACAATTGGTGCAGGGGCCATCACATGGACCTATGCAGATACCTACAAAAGTATTCAGTACCCACACTCCACTCATGCAATACAGTCATTGCACAAACCTAATGAGAAAGAGAGAGAGAGAGAGAGAGAGAGAGAAAATATACAGACAGCCAGCAGCAAAACCATGAGTAGCAAACAGCAAGCAGCAAGCAAGCACCACTGACACAGCAACAGATGCCACAAACACAGGTAATGCAAAGTAGCAGGTTAATACTGTGTTTACTGTGACACCTCAAATGTATCATAGTTCACTATCTATAGCTCTGTCCATGAGATAGGTTTTGTGTGCATAGTCCTGAAATATATACATATGTAATATTGCTGTACATGTTGCCCATACGTGAAACTTCCGTAGCTTAGAACAGAAGGCCAGTTGTGCATATGATGCAGTAGATACCAGGGTCAGTAGAGGTTACTCCTCATTGGTGTGGGACCACTGTGTCTGTATGGCACTCTTCAGGTACACATCCTGTAGTATGGCCAGGGAGTAGTATTAGTCTGTAATGTGGTGCCATGTCCTCCAGGGGTGAATGTAGCACACATCCAGGGATACCATTCTGTAACAGTGATGCTATGTGTCCTGCAATGTTGAGGGTGGCCCTCACCTGGACATGTGAGAGGATAGGGAGGTTACAGTCATCTGTGATAACTAATTCCACTTGTGTAGGAGAATGGGGGGGGGGATATCTGCACCTAAGCTGTCTGCAACAATATTGCCAATATCTCAAACATGTTTTCCATACAGAAATGCACACACAGTAACATCCCACATCCACACACTTGCCACATTCAGGCTTCAAAACACTATCTAGGTATATTCTGGTACATCTGCATGTTACAGTAGCATGTAGCACTATACTGAGTAGTGGCAGCTGTCTGTTGCCATGTTGTTTGGATAGAGTAAAAGGAGCATTTGTTTATCCTACTTTGTTTTGTGGACATTAGTTGAAGTGTAACCTTACATGCATCATTGGTACCAACACCTTCTGTGTTGTTGTTCTGTTTGGACAGGGTGCTGTCAACATCACTGTTTGTTAAGGGATATGTGCACCCTGCAGTGCATAGCCCCATTTGGCAAAAGAGACATCCCACCCCACCATTGTGCACACACACCAACCCCACCCACAGTAAAACGCATACTTTCCATTTGCAAGATCCAAACCCCTACCTAGATGTGTTATGACTCTAAAGGCAGACACATTAGCAGAGTGTGCTATTTGCATTAGTAGGAGCAATTTTTTCCAATGCTGTACTTAGAGGGTGCTGACATCATCTGTGTTTACGAAGAGGGATGTGCACCCTGTAGTGTGTTCTCCCAGTTGGCAAAAGGCACTTTCTCTCCACTGCGTTACGCACACACACAAACCCCACTCATACTAACACACATACATTCCCTTTGCAGGATTCAAACCCCTACCTAACTATGTTATAACACTAGAGACGGACGTATTAGCAGAGCGCGCTATTCGCATTACTGGGAGATTTCATTTCAGTTGATCTACTTATAGGGTGCTGACATCATCAGTGTTTAGAAAGTGGAATGAGCTCCCTGTGGTGTGTTTCCACAGTTGCCAAAAGGGATGTTCTTCTCATACACACACTTACCCCCATTCACACACACACATGCCACTTGCTGGATTCAAACCCCTACCTAACTATGTTATGACACTAAAGACGGACGTATTAGCAGAGCGCGCTATTCGCATTACTGGGAGATTCTATTTCAGTTGATCTACTTATAGGGTGCTGACATCATCAGTGTTTAGAAAGTGGAATGAGCTCCCTGTGGTGTGTTTCCACAGTTGCCAAAAGGGATGTTCTTCTCATACACACTTATACACACACTTACCCCCATTCACACACACACATGCCACTTGCTGGATTCAAACCCCTACCTAACTATGTTATGACACTAGAGACAGACGCATTAGCAGAGCGCTATTCGGATTACTGGGAGGTAGCATTTCTACTGATCTACTTATAGGGTGCTGACATCTTCATTGTTTGGAATGGGGAATGTGCATCCTGTGGTGTGTTTTCACAGTTGTTAAGAGGAACATTTGAACTAAGTGTGTGAGCATGCCCAGTTCAGCCTTCCCATGGCATGTTGTGTGAATGATGTCTCATTTATCAAAGTGTGTGAGCATGCCCAGTGTGAGCTTTCCATATGTTGAACTATGCAGCCCATCACAGTTGTGGATGAGTGTGAACTCCAAAAATAACTCCTGTTTAAGGTTGTGTGTTCTGTGACATGTTGTGTAGTTACTGTCCAGATGCTTCCTGTGAACACAACAGGGATTATACTGTGCCTGCAGGTTTTGCATGGGATACTTTGCATACAATTGTTAACATCCATTCCTACTGACCTAGCACTGTAGTACTGTATAGTGTAGTGGTTCAGTACTTTCACTGTGGTGGACAGTATCCTGGGCTTTAGTCCTATCACTGATTTACATTTCCATACTGTGCACAACAGCCTCTTTAGGGTCCAGTTGTGCACGTCTGCACAAAGGCAGTGCCTCTATGGACTCTGGTAATTACTGCCCCATAAGCTTAACAAGTGTAGTCTGCAAAGCTATGGAGAGGATCATAATGGAGCTCATAAAGAAAGATATGGGGACATGCAGACATTGTACCTGTCCCAGTTTGTGTTGATCAAGGGCAAGTCATGCCTTTTGTACTTGGTTGACATTATCAAAACAGTAACTAAGGCCATTGATGAGGGAAAGGCAGTCCATAGAGCCTACCTTGCCCTTGAAAACACTTTCAACGCAATACCCCACTCAGGTATTGTAGGAAACCCTACCAACAGAAATGTACACCCATATGTCACAAGATCAGGTTGCAAACTGTCTGACGGACAGGACCCACAGGGTTAGAGTTGCTGGCACTATGTCAGACACCAGGCCAGTCACATGTGGTCTCACACAGGGCTCAGTCCTTGGCCCCTATTGTTTGTTATCTACTTCTCAGAAGTACAGGCCAACATGGGAGGACTTTGGCTGACAAAGTTTGCAGATGACTGCACACTGGGTGCCATAGTGGACAGTGCATCAGACACGGATATCCTTCAGAAGGGACTCACGGACACTGATAGCTGGTGCCAGAGCCATGGCCTGAAGTCAACTTGCAAAACATGTGTAGTCATACCCTTCAGGGAAAGCAAGGTAACCCCAAGCTACCATATAGGTGGCAATCCTCTAAGCACAGAGGAGGTTATCATGGACCTGGGGACCCAGGTTGACAGTCACTGTTCTGATGACACTCACATTGCTAAAGTGGCTAGTAGGACCTTCTACATTGTCCACATGATCAGGAAGGGATCCACATCCAGATCTAGTGGGTCATTGTTCCCCTGTACTCTTCACTTATCGGACCGGTGATCTGGTACACTGCCTTATCTGGATGTATCTCACCTGACATCTGCAGCAAGTGGAGAGACCCTGAATGTCCCCAACAAAGGATAAAGGGTCTCCAACATCTGTCATATGCTGCCAGATTGAAGACACTACAGCTCTATTCAGTCACATACTGTCTGCTTACAGGTGACATGTGCATGACATGCAAGCATGTCCAACCAGGGATTAATGGACATGCTCCACCTCAAAATCGTCAGATCCACCTGAACCACTAGTGCAAGTGACTTACACCATAGCAGGGATGTACATTGGACATGTTGGAGGGTGGATTTATCACTCGGAGACTCCTATGCTGTGGAATACAATCACGGTCCATGTGAGTCACAGCACCTTGCTGGCTCTGTTCAAGAGGTATCCTGACCTGTGGATGGGAAATCATAGGTTTACCCGGGGATCGTCACTGTGTCACTGCTGGAGACAGGCACGTCAAACTAATGGGCACAGTACTGTTTCCATATAAGGGGTGGCGTCGCAACCAGACTCTGGGCTAGGCTTAGAACTGCCTTGGGGCAGATAGCCTAGTATGAACCTATGAACCTATCTGACCATGTTGCATTATGTTCATATGTGAACTACTTACAACGGCCTCATCCAACATCAGTAGTGTATTCCACAACATGGGTGTACATTGGCAAACACTACCGATGTGCCCAAGGCCATTTCTAATGCTTATTGGATAGTGTGTTTGTCCATCAACACATCGTAAGTGCAGTTTGTCATGACATATGTCTTGTTTTCTATACTGTGCCTCTGTCTACCTGTGACACAACATTGATACCCAGGGTATACCTACCATCTCCCATCCACTCGTTAGGATCCCTGTTGAGTAGAATCAATGAGTGACTCTATGGATAACCTGTACTGGTAGTTTACTCATGCGTGGGGGTGGCTTCCGTGTTATGGATAATGCAGTACAGCTTGTCCTATGTATGTCAGTGCTGGGGTTCAGGTCCCTCATGTGCATATCTCCGTGCCATTCACATTGTACAAGGTCCGGCATGTGCATTGCTGCCAGCTTGGACATGGCTTTCTACATCAGGCACAGCTTGTGTCTGGGTGGCCAGCATGGCAGTGTGTGGAGCTGAATTCTGTTTAATCAGGCGACACATTACATGTGTTCCAGCTCTTTGATACTCCTGGTGAGGTACTGTTGTGGACTTTACAGTTGCTGAATGTATCTGCTGAGGTACACCCACAGGCGCTGTTGTGGTCATTTGTAATGCTGCTGAAAGATAACTGCAAAACCACAATGACCTCCCGTTAGCTAGATGTCATAACCCTCATGATTAGGTTGGTATACGGATTGTTTCTGTTAACCCTACAGCCACATTTTTGTCCAATGCAGGATATCTATCACCTTGTGTCCCCATTCTGGCATTACATGTTAGGTATGTCATGGGTCGACACCTATGTGGGAATTGGTGGTCACTTACTGGATATCCACAGAGGCTGACTATACTGTTTTCACCATTTAACATGCTGACATGGCTATGGCACCAGTTGTCTGTTTCTATGTGGCCCTTTTATTGGATGCTTGTGTCAGCTGGTGTATCGGATATGTCAGGCGGCTTGTTGTCCTCTACAAACATGTTCCAGCACAGTCCTTACTTGTTGGCCTGTACCTATGGGGCATATATACCAGATGGTGAAGGTCCCAGGACCAAGCTTTGTGGGATGCCTGTTATATGTGGTTTGTAGTCTGACATGGCTGCTGCATGTCTGACCATGTCAGTTCTGTCGTTGGTCTGGTTTGCAACCCCTCTCATGACATTTGGGGTGTATATATCAGCTGGTGAGCAAATCTATCACGGAACACATAGGGTATTGTACAGAAGGCTTTGCACGGTCCAGCTACACTGTGTGGACCACATTGCCCTCATCACTGACTTCAAGTACTGTTTCAACTGAGTCACACATGTTTAGGGGTGGGGTCTGCACTTTGTAAACCCACACTGGGTAGGGTCGGGTGTCAATAGATCCACAATATCATTATGTCTGTGGTACATGCTGGTCCTTTCCATAGCTGTGCAGACCAAACCTCTCATGATTCTGTGGTGGTTGTTTTACTATCCATTCAGGAGACACCTTTGTTGAGAACACCCACTGTTGTTGTACACTGCTCTTTGGGTACGTACCCTGTGGTAAGGGTGACATAATGTCAGGGAGGCGGCAGTCTGCTGGGGAAGGTATTTGGCATTATGGGGGGGGGGGTTTGCACTGCACATGTCAGGATGTATGTTGGCCATACCTGTGTGTGTCTGGTATGTTGTTTGTAATATCTGTGTGATCCGGAGCATATCCAGGAATCAACAACATGCTTACTACCATCATTTGCAACAGCCTTGGGGTTATCTGTAGTGTCCTGTACAATCTGTATCATAATGGGTTCATACTAGGCTACCCCCCTAGGGCATCTGTAAGCCTGCATGTCCATTTTGTTTGATGGATTCTGGGGAATTGTCTACACCTGTGTCAGTGCTAGTATGATACCAGGGGTATAGTGACTAACAGCTCAGAAGCTGACTTCACACTTCTTCGGACTGAGATGGTATCCATTAAGCCCACTGGGCCAGTGGAAACCACAACACACAATGGTGACTCCTGCACAGACACTTTCTACGGACATCTCTGAGTAAGCATGGACCATGCAATCACAAATGAGAATGAGACCCTCACCACCAAGGGAAAGTGGCCTGTCTGGTGGACCCCAGCCATAAACGAACTGTATAACAGATGAAGGATACTAATGCAAGACAGAGCTACATCTCCAGAATGTAAGGCAGCTGTGATCAGCAGTAGTAGAAAGCTACATTCTCACATAAAGACACCCAAGTTCAACTTGGGGACATAAATCACCACAGGCGATGAAGGTAACCACACTGCTTTCTTCAGTTATGTCTGACGCCTGGGTGGGAACCCTCATATATGCTCAGATGTGGTACACAACAACTTATATTCCAGGGACCTGACAGATATTAGTGACACCCTGGCAGACCAGTTCAGTGCAATGTACCCCTCCCTCACCCCCAAAACATGATAGTTATCACAGCTGTATGTAACCTCACTGTCATCCTGGATGTCCATGTGAGAGCCACAGTCAGCAAAGACGAGTACACAGCATCAATGGGACCTGATGGTATCCCCAGTTGCATGCTATGTGAACTACAGATGGAGCTAAACCTGTATATGCAGATGCTATTTAACCTTAGCCTTGCTACAGGATCTGTACCTGAACACTGGCGTACGGCAACAGTGGTCCCACTCCACAAAGGAGATGCCTCCACAGACCCTGGCAGCTACCACCACACAAGCTTAAACAGCCTTGTCTGCAAAGCTTTGTGAAGGGTCATTATGGAGCTTCCACACAGAGACATTGGTGTCCTACAGACCCTTGATCCCACCCAATTCAGCTTTGTACAGGGCAGATCCTGCGTTTTGCACCAAGTTGACTACTTTGAAACTGTCAGTAGAGCCGTTGATGAGGGCTACACAGTACACACAACCTACCTGCGCTTGGCTAAGGCCTTTGACACAATACCCCACTCAGGCATCATAGACAAGCTCAACAGCTGAAATATAACACCATATGTCACAGCATAGGTTGCAAAATGGCTCAGAAACAGAACCCATAATGTCAACATTGCAGGTGCCTTGTCAGGTTCAAAGCCAGTCACAAGTGGTGTCCCACAAGGTTGTGTCCTGGGACCTCTCTTATTTGGTATTTACTTTTCAGATGTGAAAGCAAACATAGGAGGGTTGTGGCCGACAAAGTTTACAGATGACTGCAACCTGGGCACCATAGTGAATACATCAGCCAGCACACACATCCTACAGACTGCCGTCACACAGACAGATAGCTGGTGCTGGACTCATGGCCTGAAACTGACTGCAACTGATGTGTAGCCATCCCTTTGGGAGGAACACAGTACCCACAGATCTGTACATAGACAGCAACCCAATGAGTACAGGAAACAAATCAGACAGCTGGGGACACATGTAGATAGTGACATCTCATTTGACACCCATGTTGCCAAAGTTGTTTGACAGACTTTCTATCTTGGCCACCTTATCATGGAGGGTATTCCATCCAGACCATAGGAGGTCATTGTACCACTATACTTCTCCCTTATCAGGCCCATGCTTGAATACAACGCCCCATTTGGTATGTACCTCAACCAGCACTTGCAGCAGCTGGAGAGACCCCACAAGTACCTTACCATGAAGATCAGGGATCTACAACACATGTCATATACTTCCAGAATAACTAAAAACAAGCTTTTTCAGTGTCATACCACATACGTACAGGTGACCTATGCCTGACATACAAGACCATGTCCAATCAGGATTTGGTAGACATGCTCCACTGCAAGCAATCCACATCCACCAGAAACATGGGAGCTAAAGATTTGAACCTCAGCACATACATGTATAGGACATGCTGAAGGGACAGAGTCATAACTCAGAGGCATCTCAAACTCTAGCAGAGTATCCCAGTTCATGTTAGACAGAGTACCTCACTGACTCTCTTCAAGAGACATCTGGACAGCTGCATGTGGACAGGGGCACAGACTAGACAGAGGCATAGTCACATTATTCAATTATGTAAGGTGGTCATAATGTGTCACTACTAAGTCAGAGGCACAATATTTCGTATCTATGCAGTACACATATTACCACTATGAGGGGTGGCAATAGCAATATTCATCAAGGACACCCTCACCTCATGGTTGGTGGCAACACACGATGCATTGGACACCATCCGGGTGCAATTAACCATAGGCAAGACTGCTCTGCAGTTTGTAGCATGTTACAGGCCATCCTCTGAAACTCAGGTACCTCACAGAGCTTTCATGAAAACAGTGGCGGGATACATGTACCTGCAAACACCATCACACTGGGTGATCCCAACTATCCAAATATAGACTGGGATCAGTACTACAGCCACAACACTCTAGCCCACAGGTTCCTAGAGTTCATACACTCACATGCCATGGAAGAACTAGTCACCATCCCCACAAGAGGAGACAACATAGTAGATCTCATCATCACAAACATGGGCTCACAATGTTCAACACCAGAGGTATACCCATCATTGGTGAGATCAGATCATAACCTACTCTCAGTGGAAGTCCACATCCCACCCCACCCCAGATAGAAAAGACCACAGTGCAGAACTTCTCAGAAGCCGACTACACACTTCTAATGACTGGTGTGGTCTCTTTCAAAGCCCCAAGCCAGCAGACACCATTACCCAAGCCACTGTATCACTTACAACTGCCTTCTACCAGCACCTTCAGGACTGCATGGATGAGGCAATCCCAAACAAAACACAGACTCGTTGTACCAGAGGCAAGCGTCCAGTGTGGTGGACCTCAGCCATAAACAAGCACTACAACACAAGGAAGGAGGTACTACAAGATAGAGCGATATCCGTGGAAGGGTAGACACCCCTGCTCAATATAGGTGAAACACTGAGTTCCCCATGAAATCATCCAAGGCGAATATTGGGAGTAAACCCACTAAGGACTCACGGGACAACCATGAGGCCTTTTATACATCGTTACACACCTGGGAGGAAACTCCCAGATATGCTCAGAATAGGCTCAGAATGCTGTAAATATCACTGAACCTACAGACATTGCCAACATACTGGCTGACAGGTTCAGTGCAGATTTCTCCCCACCCCTCCACCACAACTGGAGAGATATGTATGAAAGAGGATTGTAGCCCCCCAAACATCTCAAATGCTCAGGTGGGAACTGCTCTATCCAAGGGAAAGGACGCAGCATCCATGGGACCAGATGGTGTCCCTGGTTTTGTGCTCCATGAACTCACTCAAGAATTAAACCCGCAGTCAGGGCAGCTGTTTGATCTTAGCCTCAACTCAGGATATGTTCCCAAGGAGTGGCATATGTCAATGGTGGACCCACTTCACATGGGGTGCCTCCACCAACCACGGAAACTACCATCCCATCAGCTTGACAAGCAGGGTCTGCTAAGCTATGGAGAAGATCATAATGGAAGTCATAGATGAGGACATAGGGGACTTGCAGACATTAGATCCAACCCAGTTAGGCTTTGTCGAGGGCAGATCATGCCTTTTAAACTTGGTTGACTGTTTCATAACAGACACCAAGGCCATTGACAAGGGCAAGGCACTCCACACAGCCTACCTTGACCTGGCAAAGGCTTTCAACACAATACCCCACTCGGGTATCATTGAAAACATCACCAGCTTAAATGTGAACCCATACATCACAAGATGGGTTGCAAACTGGCTACGTGACAGAACAGACAGGTTCAGACTTGCTGGTGCCATGTCACACTCCACAACTGTCACAAGTGGTGTCCCACAGGGCTCAGTCCTGGGCCCACTATTGCTCAGCATCTACTTTTCAGAAGTACAAGCAAACACAGCAGGATTATGGCTGACAAAGTTTGAAGATGACTGCAAACTGGGAACCATAGTTGGACACCCATCTGACACAGACATCCTTCAGAAGGGTGTCATAGACACGGATAACTGGTGCCAGAGCCATGGCCTTACATTAAACACTAAACAATGCATAGCCATACCCTTTGGGAAGAACAAGGTTACCACTAGTTCCCATGTAGGTGGCAATCCTCTAAGCACACAGGAGGTTATCAGGGACCTGGGCACCCAGGTTGACAGTAACCTTTTGTTTGACACTCACGTTGCCAGGGTAGTTAGGTAGAACTTCTACATTGCCCACCTCATCATGCAGGGATTCACATCTAGATCCAGGGAGGTCATTGTTCCCCTGTACTCTTCACTCATCGGACCATTGATTGAGTGCAATGCCCCATTCAGCATGTATATGACCCGACACCTATGGCAATTGGATGGGCCCACAAATTCCTCGACAGGAGGAGAAAGGGTCTCAAACATATTTCTTATGCTGCCCGACTGAAGGAATTCCAGCTTGATTCCGTGACTTACCGTCTGCTCAGAGGTGACCTGTGCCTGACATCCAAGGCCATGTCCAAACCTGAGTTAATGTACACGCTTCACCTCAAGACCTCTACATCCATCAGAACTACAGTGGCAGGAGATTTAAACCTCAACACAGATATTAATAGGATGTGCTGGAGGGACAGATTCTTCAACCAGAGAGTCCCTATGCTGTGGAACAACATCCTGGTACATGTGAGGCTGAGTACCTCACTGGCTTTGTTCAAGTGAGATCTTAATCAATGGATGGGAGATTGCAGGTATGCCCCAGGGATAACCTCAGTATCACTGCTTGTCAGAGGCACAGCAATATAATGGGCAAATTATCCGTCAGAGTGAAGGGCGGCAGACTCCACGGAACTCTGGTCTAGGCTTATAAATGCCCTAGGGCAGATAGCCTAGTATGAACCTGTGAACCTGTGAACATAGGCCTGGGGCAGTTCCTGCTATTAGGACAGTGGTCTGCAGCAAGCTATATAGTAGTAGTCAGTTTTAGCCATTGGTGTTTGACCATGGCTAATGCATGTTGCTTCTTGTTGTGGTAACAACAGGGGTGTGTGGTTATCCATGCCATTTATTGGTAGTCACCCTCATTTTGTATCTTGTTCCATGTTTTTGCACATGTACATCACTGTATGAGGTGTGACCCTGGTAGTGTCAGGGTGCTGATGTGCGCTTTGACCCTGTTTTCTATTACAGCACTGATATGTGCATTCCCTATACTGTGTGCATTTACACTGCACACATCTTGCTGTTTATACCTTTGGCATTGGGTAGCATTACATCTAGGTTCCTATCCCTTGTGATAGCTATGAGGTGGGTTTGTGTTTTGTGGTTTATGATTGGTGAGGGTGGATGTTAGTCATGGTCCTCAGGTGTGCATATGATACATGGTGTTACATTACTTAACACATGGCATTCATGCCTCGGGTGGTGCTGCAGGGCTGCCTCTGTCGGATGCACATACTACACTCCCTGTACGTTTGGAAGCAGGTTGTGTCATGTTAGGCATCCCTGTTACTGTATGAGTGAGTCAGGCGGGTATCAGTCCCAGTGTTCCTACTGACCAAGCATATGTGCTATCGTTGCCTCTTTGCCAAGGCCAGGGCATACTGGGCACGCCTCCTTCTGCCTACTGGGACAAGGTCAGGTTGTTCCTCCTCCAAGTCACCCCCTGCCTGTGGTGGCCTTGGCAATGGTGGGGGGATGTTTGGCCCAGCCCTGTGCTGGTCCTGCTGCAGCTGTTTCCGCAGGATCATATTATGTAGCATAGCACATATCATGATCATTTGGGTACATGTAGTTGGTGTGTACTGCAAAGCTCCACCAGGCGTGTCCAGACACGGAACCGTGACTTGAGCAGCCCAAACACACCCGCTATGATATCACGTGTTTGTGCCGGTGCCGCATTATGGCGTTCCTCTGGCGGTGTGTGTGCATCTCTGACGGGTGTCATCAGCCACGGCTCAAGTGCATAACCAGCATCCCCACTAGGTGTCCGTGTGGGAAGTCCCCATTGGCAAATGATTGGTACAGCTCGTCAGATGCCAGATGTGGGAATCGTGGTAGCTCCCAGGGCAGCCAGCACACACATTCATTATTATGCCCTGGGCATCACACACGACCTGGCAGTTGATGGAGGGGTATCCCTTGCGGTTAATGTAGACTCTACCCGCTCACCGGCTGGTGCCTTGATGCGTATGTGCGTGCAGTCTATTGCACCCAGCACCTCAGGGTATCCCGCTATTTGCTGGAAGAGGCGCATATTGCTGGCCACAACCTCACGGTCATTAGGGACATATATATGATCACTGACATGTGGTGACATGGCATCCAGGAACTGGTGCAGTACCCTGGAGGCTGATGCCTGTGATATCCCCATCATATCGCCAGTTGGTCTCTGGAAGGTACCTGTTGCTAGTATTCTTAGGCCAACACATACCTTGGTTTCCACTGGGATGGGTTCCCCTCTGTTGGTTCTGTGTGTGAGGCGTGGCCTGCACAGCTCAACAATCTGCTGCAGGAGCTCTCTGTCCACTCTATAGCGCTCTACTATCTCCAGCTCATGTAACCCATGGTAGGTGACCCTGGGCCTGTATACTCTTCTCCTTCTCCTCACTCTGGGTTGTCTGTCAGCATCTGCATTATCACCACCCTCAGCAATTCGCCTATGTCTGATTATAACAGCTATGGCAGCCCCTAGCATTTCTGCTCTGAGTTCAGCTTTTTTCAGTTTTCAATTCTGATAGCTTAGTTTCTGGCAGTATCTCTTGTGAGAAACAGCCTGCACTGCTCTCTGTTGTGTTTTAAGTGCTGGGTTGGGTTTCTAGTCTGCCTGTGTAATTGCCTGCTTCCAATTGTTTCCACCAATTAACTCCAGCAGTATTCCCTGGCAGTTTCCCTGTATTTTGGTTGTTTCCTGCTTCCTCTCTGTTTCCTGAGGGGGAGCAATGTGCACACCAGCTTAAACACGCTCACAGTCACTTAAACGCGTACACATCCCTACACGGTGTTACACGCGCGCACACATCCTTACACGGTGTTAGCTAGGCTGATTCATGCTAAAACGCGCGCACACTGCCTTACACACGTGCACGCCCGCGCAAACCGTTGTAAACAGTTTGCAACACGCTCCCACATGTAGAACCTGCCTTACACGCGCGCATGCACGTATATCAAGAAACTTAGAGTGTAGGGATAGCGTATGCCCTCAATTTCTTGACTTTCCTAGTGTTCTGTTGGGACACACCTCCCTCCCTGATGTCTGTCTGTCATCTCTTACCTTACATTGCCCTCCAATCTGGTACATTTCTTTCTATCCTTCCCCCCCATGATGTCACCTACCTCTTACTCTGTTCCTCCCCCTTCTCTAACTCTTACACTACTCAGAAAGTGCTCATTACCTATGTGGCAGTGTGATTCAGTATTGTAACCCTCATTTACATAGGATTGCCTAGTAATGCTTAGTTACATATCTTACACGGAGCTTCCCCCCCTTGACAACCACTAAGCGGAGGCCATATTGTTCTTGCACTGCAAGTCCCTCCATTGACATTTCATGTAATACATAAATCCCACAATTGTGGGCTTATAAGCTTCGGTTTTCAGTTTTAGGTAGCGCACCCGTTTGCTGGTGTGCTACAGTTAAACACATAAATCCCGTGAAAAAAAAAAGTTATATAACTTTTTTTGCAACACTTTCATGCCAATGGCCACATATTTGGCCATTGGCATGCTTACTGTAACAAATGCACCCTTTATTTGGAGCTGACATAGCTCCGTTTTTAATTTTGCAGAAATGTACTCAGTTGTCAGCTGAGTACATTTCTGCAGCTAACACGTCCGTTACACGGACTGGTTTGGGCTTCGTGGATCGCTCACATACCTCATTTGCATATCTTGGAGCTGCAAATGAGGTATTGAGCATTTCCACGCCCACTCCGTGTAAGAGACGTGTTAGCTGTCTCTTACACGGAGATTTGGGCTGTTGCTGAATCAGGAGGCTTACACGGAGGCTTACACTACTCTTAAACTCCGTGTAAGCCTTCCTGAATCTGGCCCATAGTGTTTGCATTTTTTTTCTTGAAATCTGTGGGGCTGACATTATCAATCAATTACTTATACCATTTAATACTAAGATGATGGGCCAGATTCCAAAATATTTGATCTCGGTGTAAGTGACTTAGTCTGGTATAAGGCTTATCTATAAAGCAGGCTTACGCCGGACTAAGTCACTTACACCAAGAACAAGTCTTTTAGAACTGGGCCCAATGCATCTGTACCCATGAACAAAGTTAAATGCCATTAAATAAAGCTATGTACATGAGAAATAGAAAGGTATGTAACTAGACTGCAGGAAAACCATCTTACAGTTGGAGAATCTGGTTATGTCTATTTTCTTTTATTCTTCAGATTTTTACACTTTGTTTACATCTGATTGTCCTAACATGTCTGATTAGTTTTTCATTTAGAACAAATTTAATCTGACCCCTTCAAGAGATTATAGATAAATTGTTTATAAAGGCTCCATTACAGCTGGTTGAGGTGAAACTCCTTCAGCTTCATTTGCCAGCAGAAGAAGACAGAGAGACAGAACCTTGATGGCTATTCTCCATAGGAAATAATTTCTGGTAGGATTTCTAAGTGTGAGTGTAAGTGTGACAATGAGTCACATCTTTTGGGAGATTCCAATCTTCCTCAAATTGATGTGACTGTGGAACTGGTATATATAAGTGTGTGTGTATATGGGGGGGGGGGGTGCTTGACTCACTCCCCCTGCAAAAAATGCTTAAAGTTAAATTTTTCACTCTTCTGTATTTCAGGCATTATTTTTGGTATTTTGGATAAATGGCTTTGTGGAAGTTGGCGGTTCATGGTAGAACCATTTGTGTCAACTCTTGAAAATCTAGAGAATTGCTACAGATTACATTAACTATTGCAAAGCAATGGCATATGTGATGTGCTGTTTCTCTTTAAAGACAATCTTAAGTCAAGCTGTCATGGGTATATGTTAAGTAACTGGATCCTGATGTAAATGAGAAGCATATTTTGAGCTGGTGAATGATACTGCAAAAAAAAAAAAAAAAAAACACTCTTTCAAAATCGAAAGTCTGTAGATGTGATTGATTGGCTCTGTGCCTTTTGGCCGACATTTTAAACCCTTTAAGTGACAGAATGGAGCACTGAAAATCTAGTAAAAGGAAAGTTCCCGTTTTAAGTAGCCTCTTGCAAATGTTGAGTCCTGCTGAGTATAAAAAAGTAAATGCATCGTTTGTAACTTCATATCTTTCATTTCTGTTAAACACATGTTATAAGCTCAGCATTCCTGCTCTTAAGAGATCTGAGATCAGGAATGGGATAAGGCTTTTTTTCTTTACAAGGAAGCTGTGCTGTAGAGAGATTATGAAACACCATCTGTCAGAACAAACATCAGAGCATCAGAGCTTTGGGGTACAGCTGTTAATAGGTATGCCAGAAGTGAACAGACCAGCTGCTAGAGTAGAGGGAGTCCAGGGCAAACAGCTGTTGCCATGGGCTTAGACATCCATAGTACAGCTGCTGCATGTAGTGGGTAGGAAACTGAAATTAGCATATTAGAAAGCAAATCCTAGTACAGCTGTATATTACTGATAGTTTTTCCCCTTCTACTTCCAAAAGGATAAACATGCATTGATCTAAAAGATTACCACTTTGTTTAACTTAAAGGGAATAATCAGTAGAAATGCAGAAGAACTTTTAGTTTTCAAATTAGTGGCTCATTTTAACATGCCATAGTTTTATTTATTGTCATGTTTCATGTAATTTTCATAGCGCCATGAATGCAACAATTTGCACTATTTAACTGGAAATCTGCCCTGGTCAGTTTACAGATTATGTAAGTGGTGGGTTGTGCTGTGAGGAACATCATTGTGCTGTTATTTCAATTATCAGTGTTCTCTTGTTACAAACATAGAATCATGTGCACTGCATATAACAAATAAAGTTTCAAATTAAGTGAAATTATGACATGTAACATTAATTTTAGTCTGCAAAGATGTACCACTGTATAAATATCCTGCATAATGTAATATGTCAGATGTGACTTCATTACATTAGCTATACAAGATTTCAAAATAAATAGTATAAACATATGACAGGTAGGTGATAACTAGTGAAAAGGACTACAAATAAATAAATGCCCTTAAAATGTAAAGTTATAAACCAGGACATGTTGGTACCACATCATTTTATTTAATTGCTTTGCTGCATTTTATTGACAGAATACTGAATCGTGTTCTGAAATGAAGTAAGTAAAGGTAATGCTCCCTAGCCAGTGCAATTTTATGTATTTATTTTGTTTTGTTGAGTTGAATACAGACAATATCGATGTATATGGTTCTCAACTATCCAGATTTGTGCAGAATATCCAGATTTTTGCCTCATAATTAAGGTATTTTCCTCATAAAATGGCAAATCACTGAGGCTGAATTTGCTAAATAATAACAGACATTTGAGTTTCAGACTTCATATCCTTCAGAAAATGCATGGCAACCCATAAACTTTTATTTTAGCAACTTGTTAGGTTTATAAGAGCAATATTTATAATTTGTCCCTATTTTAGCGGTTTTGTCCAGATTTCTTATGCTAAGAAGCTGATGGGTATGCTTAATGAGCCTTCTTAATCTCGCATTAGTAATATGTATCTTCACTTTGGGTGGCATCATAGTGTATTGGCTATATGTCTTCCCCCTCTCACAGCTCTATAGTCTGAGGTTCTCTCCTAAACTTTAGTTATCATCTGTATTGAATATGCATGCTGTCTTTAAGTTTGCCTGAGATGTCTCCGGAAACTCAGTTTTCCCACCTCCCAAAGACATGTTCATTAGCTGCATTCTTTATGAAATCTGTGCAAATATTTATGCTGATTCTTGTGGCCACGGTTGAAGAGGGGTTTACCTACAGGTGGGTAACACAATTCCTAGACAACAGCAGTGGCTCCAAATCTGTTTCCACAAAGTTTACTTTCTTTGACAGCATTTGCAATTACGACTGATGAAATGTGAGTTCACAGTTTGTGGCTGCTCGGTTTATCCTTGCAGAGTATTTCTCCTCCCCTTACAGATATGCAGCTATAGAGTTAGCCTATTTAAGTAATCAGGGAGTAGAGTGTGAAGCCCACCATGTGTGAGGTGCAGTAACAAACAGTTGCTACAGTTTATACCCTGCCTGCACAAAGTGCAACAGCATTCATGTTTTAGTTTAAAAAAAATTCTTGTTTTTAAAATGTACCAATCTGTAGACCTGCGGTAATAGTGCTGCGGTAGCGTTGTCGCCTCACAGCAAGACGTTGTCCCGTTCAATTCTCAGCTAGAGCGTCTTCTGTGTGGAGGCATGTGTGAATGGGCGTGCCTTCGTTGAAGGTTGTGCGTCAGGGCTGGTAACTCAGCACGTAAAAATCCACTAAAAAATATTAGCGGACCGGAGTTCCACTGTGGCGACCCCTAACCGGGATAAGCCGAAAGACACAACAACAACAACCGATCTGCTTGCTACAGATGTAGCAAACAGTGTTACAGCTTATACCCTGCCTGCATGGGGCACTACTAAGCTCATGTTTTAATTAAAAAAAAAAAAGTTCTGTAGATTGTAAATATTCAGTGTATTCTTATATAAGTAGCCAATTTATATCACATGTGTAACCAAGTTATAAATGTGGAACTTTTCTCCCTGGGCCTCCGCTGAAAACAGGTTATGTAACCCAGACGGATTATCCTAGTAAACACATGTCAAATAAATAAATAATAAAGAAATCTTCTTTTTAAACTGTGGCAAACTGCTTGCTACAAATGCAGCAAATAGTCGCTACAGTTTATATCCTGTCTGCATGGAGTGCTACAGCGTTCAGGTTTTAGAATGCACATGGAGCCCTACAGCTCTCAGGTTAGACCACAAATGCAATATCAAATTTTAAAAACTGGAATTACATTAAAGAGACATTGGGATCAGCTGATCTCATGCCCCCAACACTTTGTGTCCAGGGCAGTTGCCCCTCTTGTCCCACCCTAGCTATGCTAGTGGTTTTAGTATCTAATGAAGGAAGATGTAATTAAATTTCTTAACTTATCATAAGAATCCAGCAAGAACTTAGGCATGTGTGCCCGACAATTTACAATTTTGAAGTCAATGTGGAAGAATAAACTTTTTTAAAGTGTGTATGTGTGTGTGTGTGTGTGTGTGTGTGTGTGTGTGTGTGTGTGTGTGTGTATTTCTAGAATGGACAACTACTGATTAGAAACATGAGATCTGATACTTCAAGTCCAAGACTTCAAAATATATCTTCTTTACTTACCTACTGTATCTGGCTGTTACCTGAGAATGTCTCTCTACAACTCCTATTTATGCTCTGTACACATTACAACTACAATCCATATTATGCTCTGATACTGCTATGAAGGTATAGATGAATGTGACTGATTTTTACAACTGATCTACCATGAATCTGCTTTCAACATTTAATTGTGATAAATTATCAATGCATTTGTAAATCTACAGGATTATCCCTTGCTTTGCTGCTATTTGTTAATAAGTTTCTCCTGTTCTTGGAAAATTATTGTAATTTTTGTCTCTTGTGTACTTTGTCTATTTCGTATTGATGTACAGTATGGAGCTTTTCTCCACTGGCCTCTACTGAAAAGGGGTTTGATTTGTTGACCAATTGAACTATCCCAGTAAACAAAAATGTAAATAAATCAATAAACTGATATTTAAACAAAAATCACTGAATTCTTAAACTTGCTTTTACTTCTCTTAAATAATTTGGCTGGGGAACTTTAACCCCTATTCCCTTCAATGTGGGAGGCTTTTTCCCCTGCACCCTGCTTCTTACATATACTAATGCCAAGACTGCTGTGTCTTGTTGTTAGGGGCAACACTGTATACAATATTGCACCTTGGAGTTAGTTTATATTCCTCATGTTCAAACTTGCAGTGCTGCAATTCTGTAAAAGAATATAACACTAGCATGTGTAAGATAAAATCAAATCTCAGTGATGCATCAGCAGTATAAACAGCATACAGTAAAACAACAGCAACATGAAAAATTTGAATGGGAAGAATCCTAACTCATGCAAAGAATATGTTGCATACAACAGGAATTATAGGAAAGGGGTCACTATTCTCAGAAGAACTAAAGTTTCCATTATGCCCATCTCATTCTTCCCTTTTAATGGTCATTAAGCCCAGTGTGAGGACTGCAGTGTTACACCCAGTATGCAAGTTCATGTGTCCTATACTTATGGCCTGACTAAACCATTATGTATTCATTAGCAAGTAAAGTGCTTCATCTTTGCCTATATGCAATCAAACATTGTACCTGTTTGTTTCCAGTTGTAATTTGCACTGTGGAACTTCATCAGTCTTCCAACGTGTTCCTACAGGATAAATGAGCAGGTAACAACGTCTCACTATCATACCATTCCAGCTAGCAGCGTCATCTTCCAGGCCTGGTGCTCAAACTCAGGTCACCTGGTCTACAGTCAGTGCTTTATCTTGCTGCCCCACAGGTTAGGGAGGAAGGAGTTGAAATTCTTGATAACTGTTCAGTCATGCAATAATACATTGTTTTCTCCAGTGATAAGACACTAAATACACATTGCAATAAGGTGAGCTGACAGTAGCCGACATCACAGAAATCTACAGAGAAGGAACTGCTTTATAGTGGGCCAAAACTAACAAGAAGTATCCCTGATCTTCAGTGGGATTTAAATCCAGGAATCCATTGCCTACTTATCAAACACTGAAAAGGCATACCGACCTAGCAGTAAATAAACATGTACTTTTGCATTTACATAGTTTAAGATAATTTCATCATGACAACATACAGCGACATACAGAAATACAGGACATATATTTGGGTCTATGTTCAGCCATGAAATGGAACTTCCCATCGGACGGCTGAACATCCAACCCCTTCCATCGAATGTTCATTCAGCGTACGTTCATTTCATCAACCATGGGCTAGCTGCCCTGCAAGAAAATGTTTTTTGTTTTACAACTCTAGAGTGCCACTGTTAGGACAAGCAACCGCCCAAGGTTTTAGATGTCTTGGGTTTTAATATTTACATGTTAAATAAATCAGGCAGACTTATTCATAGTAGACCCTCATAGTCGGCTCTTCTCATATGACATAGTTACTTGGCCATCACTATTATTTCCAAGTCCATTTTTATTACTTGATTTGCTGATCATTTTTTAGTATCTAACAAATGTTAATTTAGTTGTTTATTTTTGTTCACTGGGTACAGCCCACTGACTGCATATATGACACTTCTTTATAGAAGACTTGATGTGGTACTTATACTGTCAAAGGAAATTTGGCTATAATATAAGGGGAAACTCTCAGATCTTCCAAGCTACTGCCGAGAGATCTTTAACATACTGCACACCTAGACTGCCATCTGCTTGGGCAGATGTAACCTCTGTTTAATGGGTCATCCAAAAGACAGAACCTTAGGAGTACAGCACTGGACTAAACCTGCTCAACAGTGTTGGGGAGTGCACTTGTAGCATGTAGGGATCGAGCCTTAACACCAGTTCAGGTAACCAATTTTTTTTGTCTCCAACACAATGGTGACTAAGGCGATAAAATGAAAATGTTATCATTGCTGAAATACTGGCAGGAACACTTGACAGTGCAAGCAGGAAGGATGGGTGTGCACATCTTGAGGGAGGAGGGACAGTAGGTCCTGCCTGGCTTGTGCCACTGCTCCAATGACAAGAACATCCATTCTCAAGCAGTGAAACATCATGATGTGGGAAGACGGAGAAAGGAAAGACATGGGCAAGGCCAACCTACCCAGAGATGGTAACCCGTGCAGGTGCATGTGGGGAAGCACATATGCACAGATGGTGCACAGGTGACCCTTGTGGTGATGCAGATATTTATGTCACCAACACAGAGGTGCTAAGGCCATAAAATGAAAAATGCTTTCATTGCCAAAATGCTGGCAGGCACACAAAGCATCTTCGTGGCTGCTAGGATTATGACCTCTTCTTGGACTGCATAATGTCTGATAGAGAGGGGAATTGATGGTTGGCAGGCATGGGGGCAAAAATGATACAAAAAATACAACATAGTGTCCATATCAGAAAGTGAACCCACATACATGTCTAGTATGGGGATAGAAGCCACAGCCTTCTTTTGTTGCTGAACAACAAACAGAAATATATTAACTGCTGAGCCATTTGGTAGCATTTAACATATTGAAAAAATCTGACTGTTGTTACAGTGTGTAATGGGTGTGATCCAGCTTTATGGCCTAGACAGATAAATCTCTGATTATGACCTAGCCATTCTGAGTTCAGTTCGGAGCTTGGGTACTAAGGCCAGTCTCTAACCAAATAAAATAGGTTAATTCAAGCACAAAAGGAAAAATGGATAAGCTTGAAATGGCCTGCAAGGGCATCTAATCTATTACTTACCTATGAAGTTCTAAGAGCTAGGTACGGGAGGGGAGGAGTGAGTGTCAAATGTCAGTTTGCCTGCTTTCAGTGGAGGGACTAGTGGTCTGGTGGCATTTTCTTCACATGCAAGTGGAGATTTGCAGTTGAAACTGATATAAACAGAAACACAGCTTTGACTTACCAAGCTGGTGAAGGCAGCACTCAATAGCATGTGTGTAGCAGCACTAGCATTCACAGGGAGGGAAGGCATAGTTGACCCTCACAGTGATGCTGGCTACCATATTAGCAACCAAGAGGTAGAGTTAGGACATAATAGGAAAACCCCTTATGTATCCATGAAGGACAGCCTCCACAATTGTTTCTCACCCTACAGGGAATAAATGTGCTGATAGATTATGGAGAGTTGATGGTAGCAGGGAGTGGAGTGGGGGGCTGGGGGTCAAAAAAGGATACAAAAAATGCTATGACATGAAATTTATATTATATTATGGAATGGGAGCTATAAGTCATGCTGTAAGACATGGCATTTATATTATATTAAGGAAAGGGAGCTATAAGTCATGCTGTAAGACATGGCATTTATATTATATTAAGGAAAGGGAGCTATAAGTCATGCTGTATGACATGGCATTTATATTATATTATGGAAGGGGAGCTATAAGTCATGCTGCATCACATGGCATTTATATTATATTATGGAATGGGAGCTATAAGTCATGCTGTAAGACATGGCATTTATATTATATTAAGGAAAGGGAGCTATAAGTTATGCTGTATGACATGGCATTTATATTATATTATGGAAGGGGAGCTATAAGTCATGCTGCATCACATGGCATTTATATTATATTATGGAATGGGAGCTATAAGTCATGTTGTATGATATGGCATTTATATTATATTATGGAAGGGGAGCTATAAGTCATGATGTATGACATGGCATTTATATTATATTATGGAAGGGGAGCTATAAGTCATGCTGTATGACATGGCATTTATATTATATTAAGGAAAGGGAGCTATAAGTTATGCTGTATGACATGGCATTTATATTATATTATGGAAGGGGAGCTATAAGTCATGCTGCATCACATGGCATTTATATTATATTATGGAATGGGAGCTATAAGTCATGTTGTATGATATGGCATTTATATTATATTATGGAAGGGGAGCTATAAGTCATGATGTATGACATGGCATTTATATTATATTATGGAAGGGGAGCTATAAGTCATGCTGTATGACATGGCATTTATATTATATTATGGAAGGGGAGTTATAAGTCATGCTGTATGACATGGCATTTATATTATATTTTGGAAGAGGAGCTATAAGTCATGCTGTATCACATGGCATTTATATTATATTATGGAACGGGATCTATAAGTCATGGAACAGTGAGAAGACTGTGTTAGGCAACAAGGCAGCAAGTAAGCAGGCAATAATTCCCAACAGATTAGGAGTTATTGGGGAAATAATGGACCACCAAGGGGTGTTGTGAGGCCCAACACTGCAGGTATGTACTGTGTTTACACTGTATACAGGAGAAGAGAGGGACAGCAAAAGATAAAGGGAGATGGGGGAGTGTAGAGAATTGTAAAACAATATGCATATATATTTATTAATCTAAGATAGCATTATGTTCATATGTTGTAGACTGGAAGAGTGGAGTGCAGTGGTAATAGAAGATCAGTAAAGATGTCCAGAGAAGTTTAAAGCTACTGGCTCATAGTGAAAGATAAGCAAAGGGAACAGAAAGTTTTGAGTGAACATTGTAGGCAGGATGGTGAAGGAGTTACTTGGCAGCCACTAAGGCAGCTTGTTGAAGCCAAGAAAGGTATCAAGGTATCTGTGATATGGAGTATATAAGCATCCTAGTGGGGTTTCCCTCTACCCCTGTAAGCTATTAGTGGCTACCTAGTATTACATCTTATGAACAATACTGTTTGTATGGGGAGTACATGCACTGCAGGAGTGACAGGGCTGTGTTTTTGTATCCTGGCAGGTTAAGTACTTTGTTAATGCTATGATGAGAATTTCTGCATTTGGACTCCTTAAGTCTGCATTTTTTTTATAAGCGGTTTAAGTGGTAGCAGTAAGTCAAAAGGTTTGGCTGAAGTTTATATATACAGGAGAGACAGGGCTGAGTGTTCTTATCCTGGCAAGTCTGCATTTATTTAACATTATGTTGAGGATTTCTACACTTGAACGCCTCAGACTGTTTTTTTATTTTTGACAACAGGGTTTAAATGGGAGCAGTCAAGTCAAAGGGTTTGGACAAGGTTTGCATCTTTGTAGTGAGCTCCCAGGGCATAGGACAGCCACCCAAGCATGAGACACACTAGTAAATGATCTCCACAAACAGATCTCCATTTCCTCAGTTTTTGGTTAATCAGCTAAAAGTTTTTACTTAATGCTACTGACACCAAATTATTGCTCTTTGGGACCTCCTAAAAGCTGTCAAAATCTCTAAAAATCCTTGGCATTAAAGACCTTAACAGCACTCCAATAGAAATTGACCCATCCCTTAATCTCCAAATCCATATTAAAAAAAACAAGGACAAAAATGAACTTGGTGGTGTTCTGGACCAGGAAAATCTTTCCATTTCTAAGTACTCCAGCCTCAACTGCAGTAGACAAAAGAGTATTATTAGCACAACTCAAATGCAGTCTTCCAATCATGTCCACAGCTTGAAAGAAAAACACCTCCACTCTGCAATCCATTGAAAACAAAATCTGTTGGCTCATCACAAACTCTCTAACTCATGAGCACCACTGCATCATCTTTGCGAAAGCCAAGACTACCAATGGAAGACAGAGCCAACCTACTATTAGGCTGTTTCCTATTCAGACTGTAACAGCCTGTGTCTTTCCTAACCCTTACATTTAAACTCCACACAAAATCTACCTCCGATAACCTCTCCTAAACAGTTCCATCTCTCCAAGCTCTACAAACAAAATTACACTGCACACAACCTTTCATTCTATTTTCTTGCACCAAAACTTTGGCAATCCCAACCCAATGATTTAATGGAGCAATCCTCTTTCCCCACCTTCAAAGGACAGTTCAAAAATACCTCCATAACAAAGGTGAATGTAGATGCTTTCCTGTCAATTACATCACCTAATCTCTCTGCCTCAGCTTTCACCTACTTACCTTGCAGCTCCTTTGTTTATAAGCTCTTTGCCCAAATTTTATCTTGTGGCAAATTACTCTAATATTTTATTATTAATTCTGTTCAAAAACTCTTCCACCATCAGATGGCAAATAATTTTGTAATATGCAACTATGTACAGTAAAAAAAATCTCCTTTTTATGATGATCACGCAGGGTATAACTTGAAAATAGTCAAGAGTGATCAGTGTGCCACCCTGGTAAGTAAAAAAATAAATGAAAAAGCACAAACGTCTAATCAGGAATTTTTTTACCTTTTAACACAATTAAATCCCATGGCAAGTTCTAATTTAGAAGGTAGGATGCCCCATCACTAGTAAACTCTGACAGAGGCCATTGTTACAGTAAGAGAGTAATTAATATGAATGTCTGGGGAATGGCACAACCATGTCTTAATCATCAAGTAAAGTTACAGGGATGACTGTTTCCTGTCAATAAAGAAACATTTGCAATCAAAAGTGTGAACATTAATTATGTTTCTGATGCACCCATATATATATATATGAGAACAGTATGAGTGTTACAGAAACTGAGACTATTTTAAATATTTTAGCCAAGTTTTACTTTTAGAGACCAGATGGAAATACTTCGTTAACTATGAAAATCTTAATTGAGACATATCACATAAAAAAACACAAATAGGACCAACACGAAGGTAAACCACTGGAATGCACAAAAAATCCAAACAAACAACTAAAGAATTCTAATAGCGGACACGTTGAGCCAAAAACCACAGACTTTTATTCCACAAAGCTTTCAAGTGATAGCCTTCTTCGGTGTTTTTACACAATGTGTCCACTACTGGAATTATTTAGTTGCTTATTTGGACATATCACATAAACTCAGTGAAATAATAAGTAAAACTAAAGAACTACATAATGTTATTACAATTTCCTTAGGCATATACATAAGCTAGAAAATGTTTTGCCTTTCATCAGGCCACCTATCTAAATAACTTACTTAGTACACAGACAGATCGACAGATAAATAGATAGATGGATAGATAGATAGACAGACAGACAGATAGATGAATATGCATATAGTATTTATGATCTTGTTTATAAAAGGTTTTGCAGTGGAAGACATGGTCTAATTATAGAAGAATTCCAAGCAACCAAAAAGGACACTATTAGTTGTATATGTATACTAACCTTAAACAATTCATTCTGCCAGAATAATTTTGAAACCATTAGTTTCTAAAATAAATATGTAAACAAACTGCAGAGGAGAGTGTTAGTCTTGAGGTATAGCCAAGGGGAGTTATTCACATGAAAATGTACAAATATGCTGTAACTAACATACTGCGGTATCTTATTGTTAGCACATTTTGGAGTTGTATTGACACCATCATCTTCTTTCGGCTGTTCCTGTTAGGGGTCGTCACAGCAGATCATCTGTTTCCATTTCTTCCTGTCCTCTGCATCTTGCTCTGTCTCACCAACCACCTGCATGTCCTCTTTCACGGCATCCATAAACCTTATCTTAGGCCTTCCTTTTTTCCTGTTACCTGGTAGCTTCATCCTTAGCATTGTTTTTCCAATATACTCAGCATCCCTCCTCAGCACATGACCAAACCAACGTAATCTTGCCTCTCTAGCTTTGTCTCCAAACCTTCCAACCTGGGCTGACCCTCTAATATACTTATTCCTAATAGGTTCATAGGTTTATAGGTTGGTACTAGGCTATCGGCCCTAGGGCCTATACAAACCTAGCCATAGCAATTCCCTGGATATTTCTTCCCACAATATTTACTTCACTGGACCCCTGAATATCAGGGCAACTGATGTGATCCCCGGGGTGAATTTCCTATCTCCCATCCAATTGTCAAGGTTCCTTTTGAAGAGGGCCAAGGAGGCACTCTGCTTGACATGTATGGGCAGTCTATTCAAGAGTATGGGGAGTCTGTGGGTCAGGAACCTATTCCTCCAGCATGTTTTGCTCATTGTGATGACAAGGTTTAGATCCCTGGAGCATGTGGCTCTGAGGGATTAGGATTTCTTTAAGTGGATCATGTCCAACAGCTCAGGTTTTGACATGGCCTTGTATGTTAAGCAGAGATCACCTCTGAGTAGACGATATGCCACAGAGTATAGCTGGAGTTTTTTTAGATGGTCAGTATAGGGCATCTGCTTTAGGCCTGTGATTCTTTTAGTGAGGTATTTCTGCGGCTTTTCCAGCTGTTGCAGATGTCTTGTGAGGTACATACCAAACAGGGCATTGTACTCTATAATGGGTCTAATGAGGGATGAGTACAGTGGGACAATGACCTTCTAAATGTTTCTTAGCTGTGGAATCATTGTAGAAAGTACCATTATCTTTGATTTCTTATGAGTGTTACAGTTAAAGAATTTTCAAACCTAATATAAATTTATTTACCTTCACTTCAGTGGTTTGTTTATGAGGGCAAAGTCTATGTGGCTAAACATAGCCAGTCATAATTATAAACATGAACTTGAAATGTAGTAGATACTAACAGAAGAAGGCATCTGATTCATAAACATGCTCAGAATATTTTATAAAATCCAAAGCTCCCTACCCAAAGTAACTATTACTACCTTTTTAAGAGCTGTCCAGGAACAAGACTATGGTCAAGTACCATCATCCTTATAAAAAATGTTATCAAAGCTACCTTACTTCACCAAACACTGCCCAGAATGACCAAACTAACTAATTCTGAATCTTCATCTGAGTAAATATAATAACCTCATACTTGGCCTAGCATACCTCTCACCACCTTTTAATCAGCATAAATTAAAAAAAAAGTGAAATGAAATGCTACATTATTCAGCTATACTAAAAGACTTTATTCACCTAAGGGACTTTAACCTAAACATGGTTAAACCCTCCAATGCCAAAATACTTGAACTTTTACCAGACCCTGACTTTACCTAACCAATAAAAGAACCTACTTGCCCCAAATATAACTCTCAAAACATTCCCTTTGCAATAAAGTCATCACTAATATACTAAACTATCCAACCTAATTATCCTTCCCTTAGTAATCATTGTGCCCCTGCATTCAGCCTGACTATAACATCCAACAGACCTCTCTCCCATAGCTACAACCTTCCAGCCTATGTCCCAAACAAATATCTTAGCCCTTTTCAACAATCCTACCATTCTTGCTTCAGGATTAAAGACTATTCTTCTTGATCCACAAAATTGACACTTTCCAAGTATCTCTGGGCTCCTTAAATATGGCAACAATCAATGGCTTACTAAGGAACTCAAAGCTCTTTTCAAATTAAGAGACCAAGCTTGGCAAACCTAAAAACCCCTCCCATCGAATAAAAAACAGGGACAAATTCATTACATTAAGGAATCTGGCGATAGAAGCCACCAAAAAATGTAGACACATTAACACAATATTGATCAGGTCCACCTCAATAAATACCCCTAATCCATTAAAAAAAACAGCAGCAAAGGATATCAAGAAATGTTTGGGGGAAAAACACCCTCTGATTTTCCTTAAAGGACTGAATTCCTACTATCCTGGTTTTTCACATACAGAAGCCACATATTTTAACCACTAAGCCACATATTCAATCTTTGTCCCTCCACAAAACACAATGACTACACTATGGAAACAAGCATTAGATAAAACCCTTTCCAAAACAGACAAACTAGAAAACAGTAAATATTTTAGACCAAATTATATTCCACTCACCTTCTGGATAATATTCAAGAAATAGTTTTTAACAACTCACTGAATAATTTCAAAAGTATAAAATCATTCCCTTCATCAGCATTGCTTTTGTGCTGACCATAGCACCATGACAGACTTAGGAAAAAAGACTTCTAAGATAAGCAATAATCACAATATTCATTGACCTAGCAAAACGTATGGACTTCTAGATCTCTAACCGCTACAATACTACCTTACCTGAGCAGGCACCAGCCAGAACTTCCTTCCATGGATTAATTAGTTTCTAAACAATAGACAATTTAATATATAGATTCAGCCCTCCTCTGTCCCATAGTTACATTGTCCAAAAATGTACCATAAAAATATATTTTATCCCCTCTACTCTTCTTGTTTGTCAACAAACTACCTAATGATCTCCCACACATCAAAATCATTCTCTACATAGATAACATGGTTATCTACATAGTCAACATGTATCTATCCGCCATTAAATAGACCAAGAAGAGAATCTATCCCACCTATTCTAATGGCTTATCAAAAATGAACAAATACTAAGTTCTAAAAAAAAACAATGATTTGGAACATATCAAAAACTCAAACCCATACTCTCACAATGGGTGATACACTATAATAACCATGAACTCTTACAAACTACACCATCCTTAAAATAGCTGAGAATCTGGCTAGAGCAAACGTGAAACATTCAGCACCACAACTCATCCACCAAGTTCAAACTAAATTCACTTTTCTCTTAGTCTAAAACATCTCTTACTTCTTTTCTCCAGAAGGTATAGAAGCTATTTGAAAATGTGTTCTCATGACCTGACTAGAATATAGCCTACCTATTATGGCCAGCACCTCAGATAAATGGCTTAACTTCTTCCAGACTACAATATCTGCAGATTCAAACCCTCTTCTCTTATAACCATTGCCATATTCTGTCAAAAGCAAAATGGTTACCCCATAAAACAAAGATGCACTTTACTGCTAGCATCCTGACATACAAGCTTCTTAACCTAGGCATGTCCCCCTTCTTCAGCAGCAGGTTAACTTAAAAGGCTCCACTAAATACTTTTGATCTAAGGCTCATGAAATGAGTTGTCTAGGTACCTCTAGAAAAACTCTACAGGACTGGCCACAGTTTCCTACCATGGCCCCCATTTCATGGTAGTCCCTCTCTCCTTTAACTCTGAGAAATTCACCTTACCCAGAATTATGCACACAACTAAAAGTTTTCTTACAGAAAAAGCCCCCTGTAATTGCTACTGTAAAGGAAAGACTACTACACTATACGTGTTCCAGTTCTCACCACTCTTTTTAACCACTAGATTCTATACATAAGATACTTGCATGTTCTATTCACCCTGTCTCATACTTTCTTCTCAAAAGGCCTCTTAACGTTCTCATGCCCACCCTTCCACATCTCTATTATTACCACAATAAATTGTATATATTGTAATATATACTCTCTGTCTCAGATATACTGCATTTTAGGATTGTAACTGATAATAATCTCTGAACATTTGCTTAGTAGTAGCTGCCCATTATATTTTGTCATTCATATTGCCTCAGGACTTAACATTTTGTTCTGGATTTTGTTTTGTGATTGCTTCATGACTGACTCATGTACTTTATTAATGTGCATGTTTTTGTTTTTCCCCTATAGGGTGAACCTGAAGACAGTCCAAATAAATAAATAAATAAAGCCCTGTCCAGTAATTTATTCCCGTCTTCAAACTTTCTTTTAAATGTTCCTGCCGTTGTTATTCCCCCTCCAAAAATATATAGTCCATCACCTGTACCATGAATGCATTACAAAGATCCACAACCATCTTTGCAAATCAATATTTCCTGATGGTGGTCTTAAATCCTCCCTTACATGTCCCACATACTCTGACCTTTTACCCATATTTCATCATCAGTTCTATACTGTTGTGACATACTCTTTTATGATATTATTTATTCATAATATATATTCCCTTTTCTCGTGTATTGTGTCAATTCCTAGTGCCCTGAATGTTTTCTCTACTACGTGTTCGACATTCCCATTATCTATGCAGCCTTCATTCCTGAACTCTGAACTAACTTAATGTCCTTCACCAGATAAGGTCTTCAGCAATGAATGCAGTATTGCACATGATACCTCAACAGAGTTCTGTACAATGACAGAATTCCATCTAGATCTACTGAGTTCACTTCCTCAGCAATGCACCACAGCATTATGAATATAATATATGTGTAGCTGCCCCACTACGCTGTACTCTGGGTTGTAATACATTTATACCATGCATGTATGTAGGATACCACAATCATACCAATATGTCTGGCACTTCATTCCACTAATCAGTCTATTATTGACAACAATATCACTAAAGGAAATTCTTATATAGTTCTATCTAATTATATAATCCTTTCAGCTATCATGGATGGTCTATCTCATTCCTCAATTTCTTCCTATATAGGTGGACCCTAGGTACATTTAGTGAAAGGAAAATGTGTGCCCATGTCATGTTTCCTTAGTGTTATTCTCAAAACTGTATACACATTAAGAATCTTCTTCTGTTTTCATAGTTCAGTCCTCCATTACAGTAATCATCTTGATTGCTCTTTCTCTTTATAGTTTTCACACTACAGCAGCTTCTTATGTGCTGTATGGTCTCAGTACTGGTGCACAATATTCCATATAAAGCTTTACTGGCATTTATATCAGAACAATAATCTTCTGCATTCTGTTAGTCTTTAAACTTAATGGTCAACACATCTTAGTCTTTTCTCAACAATACCAGACTTTTCCATAATGATTCATTTGAGTAAATTAAAATATAGACAGGTAGATATAATTTATTTATTTATATTTGTTTACCTGGATGGTCCAAGTGGGCAATACCCCTTTTCAGCAGAGGCCCAGGGAGACAATCTCCACATTAAGTTCAATATTGCAGTATGCATGAGCAATGAAGAAGTAAGTGATGCTTGACAGTATACACCTTACATAGTAGATTAAACATGAGCAGGAACTATGAACTAATACTTAGGTTAATAACATAGGCAGAGCATGTCATAACTAAGTTAGGCATAGTCAGGAAAGGACAAAGGTGCAGTGGTTAATGTTACATATTTGTCTCACTTGATACTAGCTATGTAGAAAGATACAGTTATGGTAGTACTGAGGGAGAGAGTATATTATTCTAGATGGGGATAGTCTAAGAGTGGGACCGAGTATAACGGATTTACAACCGATAGAGTTAAGTAGTGTTGAGATTAATTATTAATTGAGAAGATTAATATAGTCAGGGGTGGAGCAAGTGCAAGACCAAGTATCCATTAGATGTGGCTTTAGATTCTGTTTAAAGTATATAAGGGTAGTGCCTAGTCTTACAGGGAGTGGAATGTTACTCATCATTTTGGAGATGTAACATGAGAAAAGTGAACTGCCTGCTGAATTTTTGGATTTGGTCACACTTAGCAAGATTTTATCACTCAGATATAGGTTTCTATTTGTTGTATACTTAAGAAGAATATTGGTCAGGCTTGGGCATTTTCAGGGCTGGGATAAGAGTGTGTATGATACTCAATTGGGAGCAAGACAAGCAGTGAGGTAGTTCTAACCTGAGGAGTTGTTTTACTGTTAAGCAAGAATATGGCCTATGTGGCAGATTAGCTGCAAATGTAGCTGTTTTATTATAGCAGTGCTCAACTAGATTTGATTGGGTAGCTTGAAAACTGTTAAGATTGGGGGGCTTCATAGAGAAGGGATGGGAGTAGGTGTGCTGTGGGTACGCATATGTTTGCATTTTGTAGAGGATATCAAGTTTTAGATGGGTTTTCTGGACTGCTTCTTTTAAATGGAGATTGAATGTCATGCTTTCATCTATTATTATCCCTTGTAGCTTGGTGCATGAAACTGTTTCAACTGTGGTGTTATGATGTGCTCCTGCTTGATGCTGTTCCCTGAGGCAGTGCTGATTCTATTCTGCAAAGGCAAAATCAGGATGAACATGAACAGTTTGTTTACTGTTTAGCAGCATAATCTACCACAAACATTTCAAGCTTTTAATTTGAATGAAAAGTTGTAGGAAAACAGAATAAAAACAGGTAATTTCATATGCAGTACAAAGAAAGATTGTAGAAGTCCAGTTGGTGTAGACAGACCAAAGCAGTTCAAACAGGGTTCCTATCAGATAGTCGAACTTTTGCAATTTCGAACCTCATATGGTCGAGACCATAAGTTCAAATTTGCATAAGTTTGAGCATTTCAATGGAAATCTTCGTAACGGGAGGTTTCTGTTTTGTTCAATGTGGTACGATCTCGGAGTTGGTATATTTAAGTAGCGTGTGGTGTGGGGGGTGCAGGAGGGCTAGCCCCCCCCCTCCCCTGCTTACAACAGTTTATTTTGTTTTATTTTCTTTTTTTATTTTTTATCCATAGTTGAAGTTTTTTAACTTTGAACAGGATGGTTCTAACATTTCATGTTTGAAGTAATTAAACTTTGACTATGTGATATAGACCCATTCAAACAACACTCCTATACCTTAAAGAGCATGTGGACTTAATCCTATCTTTGTTTCATCATAAAATATGTATCCATAGGTAATCCTAGCAAGTTTAATATTTGAATGCACCTCTATTAAGCAATAACACTTGAAATTATTTTAAATATAAGCTGCAAAATGAATGCTGCTATTCTTAAGAAAACACTATTATTTTTACTAAGAATATAAAAATTGCTCCTTTTACAAATTTTAGATGATCTAGTGCTGTTGTTTAAACATTTGCAATGTACAAGACATAATGAATGTTTCACTTACTCAACTAAATATCCTTTAACTGCAACATGTTACTTAATCCATTGCTGACTTATACTATATGTTTGCTATCTGATACTAAGTTTTTGGTTAAAAACATTTGAGAATTATGCATTGAGCATTTATTCCAACTGTGACAATGCATTTTTCTGTTGGCATAAATCTGCACAAGTACACCATATCAGTTCACTGATGAGTGACTTTCATGCAAAAAAGACAAAATGTCTTAAAGCTTTCTCACAAAGATACCACAAGTAAGAAATTGCTTAAAATATACCCAGTAATACTGGATCAAAGCTAGGACCTAGACAGTTTTAGTGGTCATTATCAACATACTAAAAGCAGACCATTGCTGACGCTATCACTGCATTATTAAACCTATCACAGTGACTGACATCAAAACAAGATGAACAGCCAAAGATAAATCCTGAGTTATAAGCACACAGAGCAAAAAAATCCAAAAGGACCCTCTTGGGAATCGTAACATCAGGAACTATGTTTAAACTTATACATTTAATCCAGGAAATTCATATACTCAAAGTAAATTTATCCAGCTATAGTCTTAGTTTAAAACCTGCCATCAAAGCAAGGCACTTTAGAAGGTGATTGGTTAATTGCTTTATTAGTGACACATGTGACTTAATAAAATTACATTTTGTATATAGGATTTTAACTATCCTTTGCTGCTTTCAACTTGAAAAATATTTATTGCAAAAGCTTGCTGCTGCTATATAATAAATATTCATCTGTGGTGCCTGAGTGACTCTTTTTGAACTGTGACTGATATGCTGCTTAAGTCTTGAGTCTATGGCAAGAAGTTGCTCGCATTTCTGACAGTAGTTATAAAATCAATGCATTTTTTACATTCTTTATCAATAGCAAAATGCTGTATATTTTACTCACCCATTTTTGTAAACTACAAAGTGAAAATACTTCACTTCAGCTCAGCTTCAGTTGCTTGTTAGTACTTCTGATAGTTCTCGACAAAGCAGTATAATTTACTTTCTTATAAAAAGCAAATGCTGTAGGTTGTTTTCCCATGGTCATCATTTTTCTTTGAATCATATAAAATAATTTTCAACAATTTCCTAGCAAACTGGGCAATGCTTAGGGAAGCGACGTAATTTTATTTTTTCAAGGGCATGCTGTTCAAGCCACAAGCTTGGGGTACTTTTTACAAGCACCTCTGAGACTGTGCTTGGAAATTATCTCTTTATATAAAACAAAATGTTGCATGTTGGTTCCCCATTATCATAAAAGGGACAGCAAGAACGTATCAGCTCAGACTGGGCAAAAATCACTGTAGGTTGCCTGTTTTTGCTTCTAAAACTGATTGTGAAATATAATTTACTTCCTTATCTGTACACTGCTTCCCTGTATCATGTTTTTGTTTGAATAGTGCAGAGGGCTAACATTCTAACTAATAAGCTGCTTCCTGTACCCATGATACGGGGTTTGATTCCTTCCAGCTTCCTTGCCTGTTGTGTGACTCTTAGTAAGTCAGTTAACCAGATAGTTCTATTGGCTCCACCCTGAAAAGGGACAAATTGTCCAGTGCTCTTATCTGGTCAACATAAAGATAAAATAAAAAAGGCAGTTTAAGTATATGTTACTCTTACTAACTGTCTTTGTAAGAACTTTGTCATTTCTAAATAAAGGATAAAATGCTGTTCCTTAATTCCTCATGATCATTTTAAAATGTTCTGTATTGGTTCTCGTTGAGCATAAATTGCAAAGCAAGAATGCCATAGTTCAGCTCAGGTAAATCAGTTTCATTTGTTTCATAGACATTCCACTAGCACTTTTCAAAGCAATGTAATTGACCTTTTTATCAAGAGCAAAATGCATGCCTTTGTTCATCATCTCTTTTAAAGTCATGTACATACAGTTTCAATTATTTGCAAACACTTCCAACAACTGTTATGAAAGCTATATTAATTTTTAAATCAACAACAAACTACTGTATGTTGCTTCATCATGATCATTAACTGGAAGCAACAATGTTTTACCTTGGCCTAGATAAAACAATCGCACTTCTTTACTAGTGCTCCTGACAATATTTGTATAAAGAAAGTGATGGACTTTTTTATCAAGAACAAAGGGCTATACATTGCTTCCCCTGTCATTTCCCTCTTTAAAGCATGTAAAATCAGTTTCACATCTCTGGCAGCAGTTCTGAAATTGCTTCTGAAAGCATTATAATTTGTATCTAGACCAAAATGCTATATGTAATTTCTATGCTTTACGTCTTGGCCACACATCTTTAAATACTAATACTTCAGTACAGTTCCTCAGCAGACTAACTGTTGGCATTGACTATTGATTATTTATAAAATAATATCTTGCAGATGAACATTCAATGATTTGTATAAGGCTCAACATTTTTCATGACAACAGCAGTGAATGAGAAGTTCTCGGCTGCCTTACTAAGTATTTAAATACTGTGCAAACATTATATAACACATCCAATTCAGCATTTTTTTACGAAGCATTCCATAAGATGAATTTTCCATTACAAGCCCTAGACACCACTTAGCAATCAAATTCAGTCCCCAGGTGTGGGTCATTGTGAGCAGAACATGCATGTCTTTCCTGTGCTCATGTGGGTTTTCTTTGTGGGATGTTAATCTTCTTCCCACATTCACAAGACATGATGCTAGGTAAACTAACAATCATTCAGTATGCCCAAAATTGTGTGTGCAGTATGTATGCAAATATGTGTATTTGCAAACTCCAGGAGGGACTGCATCCTATACAAGACTGGTTCAAGTACCACTGCTTGCTAGGAAAGGCTTTGGTCCTTGCAGACATTGAATAGAATAAAGTGGAAGTGGAAAATGAATGAAAGAATAAATAAAAGAGTGCATGTTTACTGAAAATTCATGCATGCTCCTGTCAGTTGATGGTAAATGATCCTTGGTGTTACGCTGCACATAACACACTGAGTGCACATTAACTTCCAGTTAAATACATGTCCTGTATTATTCCTTACTCAAGGAAAACCTTTTGCTTTGATATACAGAGGACTTTGCCATATATGGTTATGCTGGGTTGCATGGAGACTTTGAAATCAGACCGGGATTTTGTGAGGAAACATTATCAATAAAGATTTCAAGAAATAATGCTAAAAGTAACATTGTAAACAGGACAGGAACCACATAATCTCAGCATGTACATATACATTTTCACAGCAAAAATGGTACACGCAACCATTAGAGGTTAAACAGTGCCATGCACAGCTATGACAATAATGAAAGTGCGCACTAAAGGAGGAATTGTCCAAGGAATTATAAATGCATGCATTTGTTGACTAGATAAATGTTCAGTTAGTTTTCTTAGCATGTTCTTCATTCCAGGTTCACTACAGTAATTCCATCTCCTTCCTTGACACTCAACACAGGCATCCTCCAAGATCTGTACAAGTCACAGTTCTTTTTTTCTCTCTCTCTCTGCTAATGATCTTCCTCTTAAACTCCCAAATCATGACTCAATAGTGCATGCAGATGACATTCTACAATTACAATCCAGTAAAAGTACACACTGACCTACAAAATAAATTGCAAGACAATCTCAACAAGCTCTGAAGCTGGTCCTCCATCAACAAGATATTAATTATCCCTAAGAAAACCAATGTTATGGTCTCCACACCAAAGAAAGTCATTGCTGTACCGCCTTTATGAATATCAGAACAGAAAGGGAATATTATTCCTAAAGCCACCAAACAGAAACATCTAAGTCTTACAAATGACCCTTCCCTCACTTTACCACACATACAGATACTACTAAAGTCTTAGCTATAACTTTGCTACTGTCACCCACAACAAAACTACCTAGCTAAAATATTCTACTGACCAAATTTGAGTAAGGCCTCCTTTTCCTGGAGCTGCATCTATTTTAGAATACCAATAAAATTCAAATGGCAAAGAACAGGATCCATAAATTCATTATTTTGGTAGACCCTCTTATATATCACTGCAAGCTACTTTAAAACACAAATTGGTCATCTATGCCTGACAGGGCAGTACTTTTCCTAAGTGCCCTTATCTTCAAAACAGTTACCAGTGTTACTGCCCACCACTTAAATACAAAATTAGTGTCCAGGAAAGCAGCTATGATCTCATGCCTGACCCACCCTCCATTTAAAACTACCATTGAAGGAAAACACCTTTTCTAGACTGGGACCATCCACCTGCAACCTCTTGCCCACTGAAGTGAAAAATCAAGAAACAAATTAGCAATTTAAAAAAGAGATAAAAGAGCACCTTAAGATGGAATCTAAATGCAGCTGTTACCTGACAATAGTTAATCTGTCTTACCACTACACATAGACAGTTCTAGGCTGAAGTCAAGACAATCAACAGCAAGATAGATGTGGCTTAAATGCATTAGTATACAGTGTAATAATTATCATTGTGTACTGTACTGTCCTCTTACAATTATTTTCTCTTCTGTTATATACTATGTACAACTTTGCATGTTGTAAATGAGGGTTACATTATATACTCATTATATAGGTAAATTCGGATAAACTGTATATTGATCCAGTGCTGTAAAACCCCTGCATTGGTTGCTCATGGAGCTCAGGGGGATGGTTGAAAAGGGTAAACAGACCATTCCATCTACCTGGTTATCAAATAGTAAGTAAATAAATAAATAGATTGTGTCTGCTAGTAACTGTAAATCTATTACTGTTAAGAGCCATCTATAATTCCTCATTTTTTAATCTCACTAGGACTAAAGACTCATTTAATGCTTTCTTTTGTAATGATGCCCCTTGTACAGGGTGTTGGTAATTTGCATAACGCTTTAATATGAGAATCAGCAGACTGATTATTTTTAAAAAGTATATAGTGTATATCCTAATTATTATGTACTAAGCATTAGAGACTGTATTTATAAACTGGCCAACATGACAGATTTAGTTGAGTGAGTCTTTCTGTAAAATATAATACTCCCCTACCATGGCAACAATGGTTACCATGTAGCAGTTTTCACTGAATCCCATCTACTTGGCTGTATCATTGCTATATTAGGCACAATGCATTGAATTTAAAAGAAATTCTACAAACCTTACTGGAAAGAAAATCCTCTAGGATCACACAACTACCAGAACTAGAAAACAATATACTCATTCAAGACAAATGGTGGGGGAAGTACTTGAAATCGAAATTTATATATATATATATATATATATATATATATATATATATATATATATATATATATGTATATATAACTTTTGCAAAACACACACAACCAAACTAGATAAACAAAAGCCAAGATGTGACTGGAATCACGAAAAAATCCAGGAATTATGCATTTCGTTCACTTTTATTATAACATGAACTTCATCAGAATGACTGTTACAACCTTTGATACCATTTAAATATTGTTCCAAATAAAACACGTGATCTTCAATAACCAATTTCTGGTATATTAAAATCTTAACTATAAATCCATATATTAAAACAAATAAAAAATATATAATATACAACATATACCATATAAATATATTGTTATTATTGTTAAAGATCATCCCTATTTTATAAGTGTTCTATGTTTAATGCATTTTAAACACAAAAACAGTAAATACCACAATTACAGTTTTTGTGCTTGTAAAAAACATTTGATGTTAATAACATCGTTTAACCCAGGAGGCTGATCTGCATTAAGCAGAATTTGCCATAAGGCTTCCTTACATTCTAAATGAACCTTGAAATTTTCAGAAAACAAATTATTGTTTACCCTCTCCAATACGGAAAATCTAAACTTTTTAAAATCTTTACAAGACAAGGCATGTCTCGCAAGTGCATTGGACATATCTTTTTTTCTAATTGCTAAATTATGTTCTTAAATACGTTTGTTTAAACTCCTAATGGTCTTGCCTATATAGATATGTTCACATGTATCGCATAGAGCTATGTACACCACATATTGCGTTTTACAAGTATAATGCCCTCTACTATGGATAACCTTTCTTGAGTGCTTCAAAAAAAATTGTACGGCTCCCTGATATGTACTTACATTGTTTGCAAATATTACAAGGAAATGTACCTTGACTGGAAACTTCAGTGTTTGTATACTTAGTGGTTTCTATCATAGTTTTTATATTAATGGTTCTTTTATAAGTGGTCTAAACGGTATATCTTCACTCTGTTTGTGAAGTTTGGGAATACCAAAAATTGTGGCTAATTTTGGATGTTCAATATTCAAAAATTCATAAACTGAATTGTCAATATTACCTTGAGTGAATAAATCAAATAAAGTAAAATCCACCATTTTAAAACTCTTGGAAATATATTCCTTAGTCATTACCTTGTAACAACTGTCATTATTCAACAAGGTGTTCATTGCTACACTGTAGTCACTAGACCTCATTATAACAATGGTGCCTCCCTTGTCAGCTTTCATTATGCACCATTCTTTTTTATTAGCTACATAATCGCTTTACATTCAGCAAGAGACAAATTGTGCACCATATAATTGTTACTCTCTCTGATTTTCCTAAAATCTTATTCACATAATTTACCAAACACCATCAAGGTGGAATTCAACAGTGGATTATATGTACTCTTTTCTTACAAACACTTTCAACAGGTTCAGTCTTAGCCACACCATCATAGATGTATTTTAAATTCAATTTTCTAAGATACAGTTTAAAATCCACTATAAGTTTAGAAAGGTTCACTTTGTTAGAAGGAATAAACGAAAACCCCTTCTGGAGCACAGTGGTAACTTCATTGGGCAAACAATCGTCAGTTAAATTCAAAACTGCAATGTAGTAATTCAGTTCTTTTTGCGATTCTTGCCCCTTCCTTTGTTCCTCGTCTGAACCTTTCCAGACCATCTTGGAACTTTGGTGTTCCCCGCCTTGTCCATCAAAAAAGGACCATTTTTGTTTCCATTGGAAACTGTCTTAGTAGAAGATCTGCTAGCCTTTACGTTATTAGAAATCAAAGAGTCATTTTGGTTAAGGTTGTCATTAAGAACACACTGCTGCATTGGTGACACATTGTTGTTATTTGACTGACTGTCATTGTCACCTGTGGTATCCACTTCTAAAACATTTGCGATATCCACATTGTTAACATTGTTAACTTTTTTCTTTTTCAGTGGATACGCTGTCTTATTATTGTAAGCTAACAGGTCTCTTTTTAACTTCTTCTGCTTCCTTTCCACAATGGAAGCTCGAATTCTCTCTGTTTTAGCATTTATACCAAAATACAAAGTCGCTAGATTATTGAATACTTTGGATGCCCTAATCTTGGCATCCAAATTTTCCATTTGTTCTTTAAGTGTCACCAGTTCAGCTTTGTAATGTTCAATTAATGCGTTCATAAACGCCAAACCAGTGTTGTTGAATAACTCAACCAACTGTGTGTACAGGTGGTCACCCTGCACTACACAGTTTGGAAATTTAAATGTTCTTAGACCAAACGGTAAACATTTTAAGCGCACACTCTCCTCTAAGTAAAAAATTTCCAATTGTAGGGAAACACACTTACTGCACAGCTTTTCTAAATTGAAAATGTCTTTTTTACATAATAAGAGTGTGTCCGTAGTGAGCGGACAGTCATTTCCACTTACTTGATTAGCGTTGTCCAAATTGGAAGAACAAAATGGGTTAGCCATCACTCTAAAAGTTTGTTCGTACACTTTGTCCTTGCACAATGATGTGTCCGATTTGTTCGTCACCGAACATCCGTCGTTTAGTGAAACCAAAGTTGCTGTACCACCAGAAACATGACTAGAACCTTCACTACGGTTGGTGGAAAGATTACAGTTGTCAACTCCCTTGCTTCCTGAGCAAACCAAAGGAACTTTCGCATTAGTAGTAATACTACCGCCTCCCATCTGTCGGGCCAGAGCCTCTCAGACTGCTTCTGTAATAGTAGAGCTAATAAGCTCATTGAAACTTCTTTCCGACTCGGGAACCGGATAGGTGCTTAAGTCAAGTAAAGTCTCCTGGCTCAAATCTTCTCCTGCCATACCAGGCCAAAAAAGTATAAAACTTTTGCAAAACACACACAACCAAACTAGATAAACAAAAGCCAAGATATGACTGGAATCACGAATAAAGCCAGGAATTACACGTTTCGTTCACTTTTATTATAACATGAACTTCATCAGAATGACTGTTACAACCTGTGATACCATTTAAATATTGTTCCAAATAAAACACGTGATCTTCAATAACCAATTACTGGTATATTAAAATTTTAACTATAAATCCATATATTAAAACAAATAAAAAATATATAATATACAACATATACCATATAAATATAATGTTATTATTGTTAAAGATCATCCCTATTTTATAAGTGTTCTATGTTTAATGCATTTTAAACACAAAAACAGTAAATATCACAATTACAGTTTTTGTGCTTGTAAAAAACATTTGATGTTAATAACATCGTTTAACCCAGGAGGCTGATCTGCATTAAGCAGAATTTGCCATAAGGCTTCCTTACATTCTAAATGAACCTTGAAATTTCCGGAAAACAAATCATTGTTTACCCTCTTCAATACAGAAAATCTAAACTTTTTAAAATCTTTACAAGACAAGGCGTGTCTCGCAAGTGCATTGGACATATCTTTTTTTCTAATTGCTAAATTATGTTCGTAAATACGTTTGTTTAAACTCCTGATGGTCTTGCCTATATAGAAATGTTCACATGTATCGCATAGAGCTATGTACACCACATATTAAGTTTTACAAGTATAATGCCCTCTACTATGGATAACCTTTCTTGAGTGCTTCAAAAAAATTGTACTGCTCCCTGATATGTACCTACATTGTTTGCAAATATTACAAGGAAATGTACCTTGACTGGAAACTTCAGTATTTGTATACTTAGTGGTTTCTATCATAGTTTTTATATTAATGGTTCTTTTATAAGTGAATAAAGGAACCTTACCTATGATTGAACTCAAATCATTGTTACCAAGAACCACCTAAAAGTTGATTGCATTTTTCACTGAAAGAGGTTATGATAGTGTATGGCTCAAGAATATATTAAAGGAAGTTTATGATTTAAGGAAAAACGTAGCACGTCCCATTTTACATCAATCCTCTGTGACCTTTAGGGTAATAAGGAACAACGAGGCCATAATTGGTAGTGCTTATAAGTTAGCTTTTCCTATTCCCATCTCTAACGAGATGGGTTGTATTAGGAAAATAATTGCTAACAACTGGAAGGTGGTTCTTGGTAACAATGATTTGATTTCAATCATAGGTAAGGTTCCTTTGTTCACTTATAAAAGAACCATTAATATAAAAACTATGATAGAAACCACTAAGTATACAAACACTGAAGTTTCCAGTCAAGGTACATTTCCTTATAATATTTGCAAACAATGTAGGTACATATCAGGGAGCAGTACAATTTTTTTGAAGCACTCAAGAAAGGTTATCCATAGTAGAGGGCATTATACTTGTAAAACTCAATATGTGGTGTACATAGCTCTATGCGATACATGTGAACATTTCTATATAGGCAAGACCATTATGAGTTTAAACAAACGTATTTACGAACATAATTTAGCAATTAGAAAAAAAGATATGTCCAATGCACTTGCGAGACACGCCTTGTCTTGTAAAGATTTTAAAAAGTTTAGATTTTCCGTATTGGAGAGGGTAAACAATGATTTGTTTTCCGGAAATGTCAAGGTTCATTTAGAATGTAAGGAAGCCTTATGGCAAATTCTGCTTAATTCAGATCAGCCTCCTGGGTTAAACGATGTTATTAACATCAAATGTTTTTTACAAGCACAAAAACTGTAATTGTGATATTTACTGTTTTTGTGTTTAAAATGCATTAAACATAGAACACATAAAATAGGGATGATCTTTAACAATAATAACATTATATTTATATGGTATATGTTGTATATTATATATTTTTTATTTGTTTTAATATATGGATTTATAGTTAAGATTTTAATATACCAGTAATTGGTTATTGAAGATCACGTGTTTTATTTGGAACAATATTTAAATGGTATCACAGGTTGTAACAATTATTCTGATGAAGTTCATGTTATAATAAAAGTGAACGAAAGGCGTAATTCCTGGCTTTTTTCGTGATTCCAGTCACATCTTGGCTTTTGTTTTTATATATATATATATATATATATATATATATATATATATATATATATATATATATATATATATATATATACATACAGTGGGTATAAAAAGTGTACATACCCTTGTTAAAATGCCATGTTTTTGTGATATAAAAAAATGAGACCACAATAAATAATTAAAAAATTTTCCACCTTTATTGTGACCTATAACCTGTACAATTCAATTGAAAAACAAACAAATCTGTTAGGGGAAAAAAATATTAAAAAAAAAAAAAAAACGTACAATAAGCTGGTTGCATAAGTGTGCACAGCCTTAAACTGATACTTTGTTGAAGCACCTTTTGATTTAATTACAGCATTCAGTCTTCATGGGTATGAGTCTATCAGCATGGCACATCTTAACATGGCAATATTTGCCCACTCTTCCTTGAAAACCCGCTCCAAATCTGTCAGATTGCGAGGGCATCTATTGTGTGTAGCCCTCTTCAGGTCACCCCACAGACTTTCTATTGGATTTTGGTCTGGGCTCTGGCTGGGCTATTCCAAAACTTTAATTTTCTTCTAGTGAAGCCATTATTTTGTTGATTTCAATATATGCTTGGGGTCATTGTCATGCTGAAAGGTGAAATTCCTCTTCATCTTCAGCTTTCTAGCAGATGCCTGAAGGGTTTGGGCCAAAACTGACTGGTATTTGGAACTGTTCATAATTCCCTCCACCTTGACTAAAGCCGCAGTTCCAGCTGAAGAAAAGCAACCCCAAAACATGATACTGCCACCACCACCATGCTTCACCATGGGGATGGTGTTCTTTTGGTGATGTGAAATGTTGTTTTTGTGCTAAACGTAGCTTTTGGAATTGTGACCAAAAAGTTCAACCTTCGTCTCATCAAACCATAATACATTTTTCCACATGCTTTTGGGAGACTTGATGTATTGTTTTGCAAAGTTTAGCCTGGCCTGGATGTTTTTCTGTGTAAGAAAAGGCTTCTGTCTTGCAACTCTTCCCCATAGTCCAGACATATGGAGAATTCGGGAGATTGTTGTCACATGTAGTACAAAACCAGTACTTGCCAGAAATTCCTGCAGCTCCTTCAGTGTTGCTGTAGATCTCTTGGCAGTCTCCCTGACCAGTTTTCATTTTGTCTTTTCATCAATTTTGGAGGGACATCCAGTTCATTGCAACGTGACTGCTGTCCCATATTTTCTCCACTTTTTGATGACTGTTTTCACTGCATTCCATGGTATATCCAATGCTGTGGAAATGTTTTTGTACCCTTCTCCTTGACTGATACCTTTCAGCAATGAGATCTCTTTGATGCTTTGTAAGCTCATCACGAACCATGGCTTTTGCTGTAGCAGGCAATTGAGTAAATGTCAGGAAAATCTTACTAGGCCACCTTTACTTTATTTGGGATTAATCAGAGTCTGTTTAATTGATGGCAGGTGTGTACCCAAGAAGACTGAATGCTGTAATTAAATCAAAAGGTGCTTCAACAAAGTATTAGTTTAAGGGTGTGCACACTTATGTAACCAGCTTATTGTACATTTTTTATTTTTTATATTTTTTCCTCTAACAGATTTGTTTGTTTTTCAATTGTATTGTACATGTTGTAGGTCACATTAGAGGTGGGAAAAGTTTTGAAATGACTTATTGTGGTCTAATTTTTTATATATCACAAAAAAACTGGCATTTTAACAGGGGTGTGTACACTTTTTATATCCACTGTATATATATATATATATATATATATATATATATATATTATATATATATATATATATATATATATGACTTTAATGAAACACTGCATAGAAAATTGGGAGACCAATGTAAATCTCAATGCATCAAAGAAATTAGGTGTTTTTCTTAAGTCTACTAGCAATATTTTGAATAACTCAAGGAACAGAAGTTCAGTGACTTTACTCTCTCTGTGTACTGACTGAAATCAATATAAGGATTCTTAAAGGGCTCAAACCCCAATCTAGGCTTGTTTGTTTGTGTCTTTCGGCTTTTCCCAGTTAGGGGTCGCCACAGCGGAACTCCGGTCCGCTAATGATTGGCAGTAGATTTTTACGTACTGGCTTGCCGGGCCTAATGCACAACCTTCAACGAAGGAACACCCATTCATGCATGTCACTACACATAAGACGCTCTAACTGAGAATCGAACAGGCAACGTCTAACCATGAGGCGACAACGCTACCGCAGCACCACCACAATAAATTAAACTGAATGAGATTCGGGGGCAGTCATGTATACTGTGAACCAATCAACTAGCATTCTTGGTGTACATAAAATGGTGAACAGTACACTGCTTTTTGTCTTTTTCTACATTGTGGTTTAATGAAGAATGCAATGGGGGATACAGGATATTGTTAGCATGCACACCAAGGGTTGAGGCAATATGCCCTACAAATATAAGGTATTAATGCCAAAGAAACATATGTTCTAATGATATGGCAGCATGGGAAACCTGTGTGTGTGTGTGTGTGTGTGTGTGTGTGTGTGTGTGTGTGTGTGTGTGTGTGTGTGTGTGTGTGTGTGTGTGTGTGTGTGTGTGTGTGTGTGTGTGTGTGTGTGTGTGTGTGTGTGTGTGTGTGTGTGTGTGTGTGTGTGTGTGTGTGTGTGTGTGTGTGTGTGTGTGTGTGTGTGTGTGTGTGTGTGTGTGTGTGTGTGTGTGTGTGTGTGTGTGTGTGTATACACCTATGCATGTAAGCAAGGATAAACATGTGTACTGTGGAAGGAGAATGTGCACGTGGCTGATCCTCGTTTTTGTTCTCTAGCAGAGGCTGGGGACACACAGAGGAAGCAGTATTCTCAGAGGGGAAAGGTGGGAGACATTGGCTGAACTGACAGTGAGGTAGGATGATACATCAGCATGTCCCTGTTGCATGACCATCAATGAACATAACAAATGTGTACAGTAACATGACAGTGTACCAGCAGCATCAATCTCCTCTCCTCCCCTGATCATGGGTTGGACTAAGTCCATAGGAGAAATAGCAAAGCTCAATAGATTTATTGAATAAGGGTATACCTTGGTAGCAGCTGATGATCACTTGTAAAGAGGAAAAAAGTCACAAAAAAGTCCTCAGTGGGGATAATTTCTGTATTGCTACTTTGTTTTCCTTCAGGGAACTAACATTGTCAAATACTTCTTTCTCATCTACCCTCACATAGTTATCCATTACAGTACCCCCACATGCATTAATCTTTCCTAGAGCTTCTTCATTTTGATTACTATACAACATTTTGTGATATTGTTTCCAAAGTTATGCAAGGGTAAGTTTTATAGATACTTGAGCTGTCATATGAAAATGACCATCTGATAAGATTAAAACAAAACCATTTCAATACCCCATTTGTAGAACTTATGCTGTTCCATGTTTTCTCTTTCATGGTTATTTCTGTATTGCGTTTCCAACACTTTTAACATTCTTCCAGTATTTTCCCACTTATTTTTGTTTGATTTATGAAATGTACTACCATCTCTGTTTAGTCTGCTTCAGATTCTCACAGTAATAATCAAACCAGCATTCCTTCCTTGGTTGTATCATTCAGTCCTGTATGTTTAATTATCTATTGATGAAATGTAGATTATTAATTAACCAGTCGCAGACATCTAACAGACTATGTAGTTTACCATGGCCTTCCCTTAGATATCCTTTTACTTCAAAGCCTGCAAACCTAACTTGAAAATTCTTTGTACAGCAATTTTTTCTAATACTCTCTGTTCCTGTTGAGTTGAGTGTTTACTGTTCTTATAAATAATATATGAAACAAAAGAGCAAAGTATCTCTTTCCACTCTATTTTTTGTCTAGCTATGTCTCTATTAACGTGTTTCCCCTCCACTGGGCCAAATCCAGAAAGCAGCCCACTGAACATTGTAATCTAGTTAATTTATTCGCTTGTCTGCCTCCAAATCTTCCATTTAAAGTGGACAACTTGAATTCTGACATAAACTGCAGGATTCAATAAACTCCATGTAGGCTCCATGTAGAGCCTACTTGGAGTGTATCCGTGTACACAGCCATGATGTGCTCTCAGCAACATGCAATGCATATTAATATTGCACGGTGTGCCTAAGTGGGGTTTTGCAAGATGCCACAGTAGTGCTGCTCATGAAACCTCGTAGAACAGCACAGATAATGAATCTGTACAATGTCATTAAATACAGTGGGGCAAAGGCTGGCAAACAGTGGCATCTTGCCCCATAAACCGAGGAACTTGACAAAATAATCTGAAGATTCTTATGTCTTAAATGAAAACATCTGTCAGTATTTAGTGCCATCCATCCTGAATAATTATTACAAAATCCCAAATTTTATGAGGAACACCACAAACATACTATCCAAAACACTGAAAAGACTGTCAGAACTAGTTATACCTATATAGTTTGATTTTCCTCCTAATTTTTTTTTATTTGTGCCATGAATGCATGATGCTCCATGGTGTTTAGAAATGTTTACCTCGTTTGTGCACCAGGACCACCTATGTATCAGACATGACACAGACATCCAAAAACAGAAATCGGATGCTTTCAATTGCTATTGCTCAGTACTGCTGGGCATTGGGCAAACTCGGTAAGCAGGGCTGCTCTATGCACATACCATCAACTTAACACAGAATAGTAAAATATGGACTACAGGTAACAAATCCTGTAGTGAAATGTGTAGAGTCTTGGACTGGAGTGCAGATAGTCCAGGGTATGCAAACTTTACTTATACTGTTGTGACATTGCAGCTTATACAAATAAAGTGGTAGTGTAATGAAATAGAAGCGGAACAGCATTGGTTGGAAGTTATTTTTGGATACATTTGAAAAAATTGCACACTGCTTAGCACTGTGCAAACCAATGCACCTGTTTTACCATGTTTGTGCAATTATATTCAAAAACTTGAATGCTTTTGCCCAGGTATCTCGGACTTCATCAGAATACTGAAGCAACTCACAAAAATGTAAAAACTGTATTTTCACATCAGGTTTTAAAGATGAATGGAGTATGTATGGTAGATTTTTAGACAATATAGTAATTTTTGGAAGGGTAGTGAGTCACGATTAATGGAATTTTTTGACTATTTGAACAATTGTACAGTTTTTTTTATAAAGTTTACCATGAACGTTGACCATGAGAAAGTTAATTACCTTGATATCACTACTTACAAAGACAAGGTTAACAAAAAAATGTGTGTCTACATTATACAGGAAGCCAACACTCTCAAATACTTTATTATACTTTAACAGCAGGGGCGGCTCATGCT